>NW_026571047.1:13905035-13988339 GCF_026225935.1 Boleophthalmus pectinirostris | reverse complement strand
GACATCCTGTGCTCTGAGGCTCAAAGTGGCTGTTTTCTGGACATATGATTTCTACAACAAAAAGATGAAATCAACTGGATAATCCCTGTTTATTATTTAAGACAATTAAAACAGGTAGAGGTTGATATACCACAGAAGCCGGGGCTTCTCCATGTTTGTAGTTGTACACCTTTTTCTTGACACTGACTGGCGTAGACATTTAGGGCTAGACAGAGAATGTCTTGTTGCCCTCCCTCCGAACACAGATCATACACACAATTGTACACAAAAGACTCTGGTGAAAGCACCTCATGACAAGCTGCAAAAGGTCCAGATCTGTCTCGAAGGATGCCACAGTTGTCAGGATTATTGAATAAAGCCCTCTCATCTTCAGAACAATGACTACAGTCTTGACCTTCACAGGGCATGCATTCAGACTCATCAGCATTTGGCACCAACCAGCTATGACTAAGGTCAAGAGGGCTCACAATATCTCCTTCTGGTGGTTGAATGTCATCATCTGGGTCATTGTTAAAGTTCCCACAAAGGCCACATGTTGCTCCCTGGTAACTGGATGGAACTTTGATGTTCACAAGATGATGAGCATCATAGGAGACCTCCAAACCAAAGTCAGTACTGACACCAATTGAAAAACCTGATGTATAAACATGAACCGCGCCATTGGTTAAGGAGAAGGGGGTCGTTGCAAATATACCATTGACCTGTAAAACAACAGCATTAATATATAAGAACCTGATTCTGTTGCGTACTCTTGAAATTATAACTGCAAACCTTGGCTTCACCACGATGTCCTTTGACAAGCTCAATGGTTTCATTATACACAAAGACTTTGACCAGTCGTGTCCAAGTGGCAGAGCTGCCCCGATGCTCATTGGAGCCTTCTACTCTGTAGCTGGGCAGATCTGAATCACACTGCTGGGACAGGACATACGTGCAGGGGCCCTGGAAGTCGTACCGCTTCCCGTCAAACGTTGTGTAATGAGGATCACCACTGATGATGCAAGTAGCCTTCTGGATGGACTGGCAGGTAAAGTGAAAATCATTAAGAGAGCCACAGACTTGGGAAATATCACAGGATTCGTTGTGACATGACAAGCCAGATGTGGTGCAGGTGCACTTTACTGTACAGGCACTGTCAGTCCAGACGGACACACCCAGCTGGATGGGCACACCTGTAAAATATGTATATTACTCCCTTGATTAATTGTGTTGCAGCTTAGAGTCAATGATACAGTTCTTATCTCAGTTCTAAACACAAACAAACAACATTTACAGATTTGTTATAAAAATGAAAATAGAGAGGGTCACCTGAGATGGAGCATGTGTGAGGGTAGCAAACTCTTTCTCCATCAAACACCTTGCACTCTTCATGTGATCCACAAACATGTGAATGGCAAGTCATGTTACCGGAAATGCAATTACAGATTCTGCTGCAGTCTTGACCAAGTATTACGGTTTGTCCAGAATGGTAGTAGAGTCCCTCAAAGTTACAGCCACACTCATGGAGAGGCACGCAGTCTGCACCGCTCAAAACATAGCCTTCATTACAAGCGCAGCTCTCAAGGGGAGCGAGTGCACAGTCATTATGAGACTCAGGGTTGACACAAGTAGCTGGACATCCTGTGCTCTGAGGCTCAAAGTGGCTGTTTTCTGGACATATGATTTCTACAACAACAAAAAGATGAAATCAACTGGATAATCCCTGTTTATTATTTAAGACAATTAAAACAGGTAGAGGTTGATATACCACAGAAGCCGGGGCTTCTCCATGTTTGTAGTTGTACACCTTTTTCTTGACACTGACTGGCGTAGACATTTAGGGCTAGACAGAGAATGTCTTGTTGCCCTCCCTCCGAACACAGATCATACACACAATTGTACACAAAAGACTCTGGTGAAAGCACCTCATGACAAGCTGCAAAAGGTCCAGATCTGTCTCGAAGGATGCCACAGTTGTCAGGATTATTGAATAAAGCCCTCTCATCTTCAGAACAATGACTACAGTCTTGACCTTCACAGGGCATGCATTCAGACTCATCAGCATTTGGCACCAACCAGCTATGACTAAGGTCAAGAGGGCTCACAATATCTCCTTCTGGTGGTTGAATGTCATCATCTGGGTCATTGTTAAAGTTCCCACAAAGGCCACATGTTGCTCCCTGGTAACTGGATGGAACTTTGATGTTCACAAGATGATGAGCATCATAGGAGACCTCCAAACCAAAGTCAGTACTGACACCAATTGAAAAACCTGATGTATAAACATGAACCGCGCCATTGGTTAAGGAGAAGGGGGTCGTTGCAAAATATACCATTGACCTGTAAAACAACAGCATTAATATATAAGAACCTGATTCTGTTGCGTACTCTTGAAATTATAACTGCAAACCTTGGCTTCACCACGATGTCCTTTGACAAGCTCAATGGTTTCATTATACACAAAGACTTTGACCAGTCGTGTCCAAGTGGCAGAGCTGCCCCGATGCTCATTGGAGCCTTCTACTCTGTAGCTGGGCAGATCTGAATCACACTGCTGGGACAGGACATACGTGCAGGGGCCCTGGAAGTCGTACCGCTTCCCGTCAAACGTTGTGTAATGAGGATCACCACTGATGATGCAGGTAGCCTTCTGGATGGACTGGCAGGTAAAGTGAAAATCATTAAGAGAGCCACAGACTTGGGAAATATCACAGGATTCGTTGTGACATGACAAGCCAGATGTGGTGCAGGTGCACTTTACTGTACAGGCACTGTCAGTCCAGACGGACACACCCAGCTGGATGGGCACACCTGTAAAATATGTATATTACTCCCTTGATTAATTGTGTTGCAGCTTAGAGTCAATGATACAGTTCTTATCTCAGTTCTAAACACAAACAAACAACATTTACAGATTTGTTATAAAAATGAAAATAGAGAGGGTCACCTGAGATGGAGCATGTGTGAGGGTAGCAAACTCTTTCTCCATCAAACACCTTGCACTCTTCATGTGATCCACAAACATGTGAATGGCAAGTCATGTTACCGGAAATGCAGTTACAGATTCTGCTGCAGTCTTGACCAAGTATTACGGTTTGTCCAGAATGGTAGTAGAGTCCCTCAAAGTTACAGCCACACTCATGGAGAGGCACGCAGTCTGCACCGCTCAAAACATAGCCTTCATTACAAGCGCAGCTCTCAAGGGGAGCGAGTGCACAGTCATTATGAGACTCAGGGTTGACACAAGTAGCTGGACATCCTGTGCTCTGAGGCTCAAAGTGGCTGTTTTCTGGACATATGATTTCTACAACAAAAAGATGAAATCAACTGGATAATCCCTGTTTATTATTTAAGACAATTAAAACAGGTAGAGGTTGATATACCACAGAAGCCGGGGCTTCTCCATGTTTGTAGTTGTACACCTTTTTCTTGACACTGACTGGCGTAGACATTTAGGGCTAGACAGAGAATGTCTTGTTGCCCTCCCTCCGAACACAGATCATACACACAATTGTACACAAAAGACTCTGGTGAAAGCACCTCATGACAAGCTGCAAAAGGTCCAGATCTGTCTCGAAGGATGCCACAGTTGTCAGGATTATTGAATAAAGCCCTCTCATCTTCAGAACAATGACTACAGTCTTGACCTTCACAGGGCATGCATTCAGACTCATCAGCATTTGGCACCAACCAGCTATGACTAAGGTCAAGAGGGCTCACAATATCTCCTTCTGGTGGTTGAATGTCATCATCTGGGTCATTGTTAAAGTTCCCACAAAGGCCACATGTTGCTCCCTGGTAACTGGATGGAACTTTGATGTTCACAAGATGATGAGCATCATAGGAGACCTCCAAACCAAAGTCAGTACTGACACCAATTGAAAAACCTGATGTATAAACATGAACCGCGCCATTGGTTAAGGAGAAGGGGGTCGTTGCAAATATACCATTGACCTGTAAAACAACAGCATTAATATATAAGAACCTGATTCTGTTGCGTACTCTTGAAATTATAACTGCAAACCTTGGCTTCACCACGATGTCCTTTGACAAGCTCAATGGTTTCATTATACACAAAGACTTTGACCAGTCGTGTCCAAGTGGCAGAGCTGCCCCGATGCTCATTGGAGCCTTCTACTCTGTAGCTGGGCAGATCTGAATCACACTGCTGGGACAGGACATACGTGCAGGGGCCCTGGAAGTCGTACCGCTTCCCGTCAAACGTTGTGTAATGAGGATCACCACTGATGATGCAAGGTAGCCTTCTGGATGGACTGGCAGGTAAAGTGAAAATCATTAAGAGAGCCACAGACTTGGGAAATATCACAGGATTCGTTGTGACATGACAAGCCAGATGTGGTGCAGGTGCACTTTACTGTACAGGCACTGTCAGTCCAGACGGACACACCCAGCTGGATGGGCACACCTGTAAAATATGTATATTACTCCCTTGATTAATTGTGTTGCAGCTTAGAGTCAATGATACAGTTCTTATCTCAGTTCTAAACACAAACAAACAACATTTACAGATTTGTTATAAAAATGAAAATAGAGAGGGTCACCTGAGATGGAGCATGTGTGAGGGTAGCAAACTCTTTCTCCATCAAACACCTTGCACTCTTCATGTGATCCACAAACATGTGAATGGCAAGTCATGTTACCGGAAATGCAGTTACAGATTCTGCTGCAGTCTTGACCAAGTATTACGGTTTGTCCAGAATGGTAGTAGAGTCCCTCAAAGTTACAGCCACACTCATGGAGAGGCACGCAGTCTGCACCGCTCAAAACATAGCCTTCATTACAAGCGCAGCTCTCAAGGGGAGCGAGTGCACAGTCATTATGAGACTCAGGGTTGACACAAGTAGCTGGACATCCTGTGCTCTGAGGCTCAAAGTGGCTGTTTTCTGGACATATGATTTCTACAACAAAAAGATGAAATCAACTGGATAATCCCTGTTTATTATTTAAGACAATTAAAACAGGTAGAGGTTGATATACCACAGAAGCCGGGGCTTCTCCATGTTTGTAGTTGTACACCTTTTTCTTGACACTGACTGGCGTAGACATTTAGGGCTAGACAGAGAATGTCTTGTTGCCCTCCCTCCGAACACAGATCATACACACAATTGTACACAAAAGACTCTGGTGAAAGCACCTCATGACAAGCTGCAAAAGGTCCAGATCTGTCTCGAAGGATGCCACAGTTGTCAGGATTATTGAATAAAGCCCTCTCATCTTCAGAACAATGACTACAGTCTTGACCTTCACAGGGCATGCATTCAGACTCATCAGCATTTGGCACCAACCAGCTATGACTAAGGTCAAGAGGGCTCACAATATCTCCTTCTGGTGGTTGAATGTCATCATCTGGGTCATTGTTAAAGTTCCCACAAAGGCCACATGTTGCTCCCTGGTAACTGGATGGAACTTTGATGTTCACAAGATGATGAGCATCATAGGAGACCTCCAAACCAAAGTCAGTACTGACACCAATTGAAAAACCTGATGTATAAACATGAACCGCGCCATTGGTTAAGGAGAAGGGGGTCGTTGCAAATATACCATTGACCTGTAAAACAACAGCATTAATATATAAAGAACCTGATTCTGTTGCGTACTCTTGAAATTATAACTGCAAACCTTGGCTTCACCACGATGTCCTTTGACAAGCTCAATGGTTTCATTATACACAAAGACTTTGACCAGTCGTGTCCAAGTGGCAGAGCTGCCCCGATGCTCATTGGAGCCTTCTACTCTGTAGCTGGGCAGATCTGAATCACACTGCTGGGACAGGACATACGTGCAGGGGCCCTGGAAGTCGTACCGCTTCCCGTCAAACGTTGTGTAATGAGGATCACCACTGATGATGCAAGTAGCCTTCTGGATGGACTGGCAGGTAAAGTGAAAATCATTAAGAGAGCCACAGACTTGGGAAATATCACAGGATTCGTTGTGACATGACAAGCCAGATGTGGTGCAGGTGCACTTTACTGTACAGGCACTGTCAGTCCAGACGGACACACCCAGCTGGATGGGCACACCTGGAAAATATGTATATTACTCCCTTGATTAATTGTGTTGCAGCTTAGAGTCAATGATACAGTTCTTATCTCAGTTCTAAACACAAACAAACAACATTTACAGATTTGTTATAAAAATGAAAATAGAGAGGGTCACCTGAGATGGAGCATGTGTGAGGGTAGCAAACTCTTTCTCCATCAAACACCTTGCACTCTTCATGTGATCCACAAACATGTGAATGGCAAGTCATGTTACCGGAAATGCAAGTTACAGATTCTGCTGCAGTCTTGACCAAGTATTACGGTTTGTCCAGAATGGTAGTAGAGTCCCTCAAAGTTACAGCCACACTCATGGAGAGGCACGCAGTCTGCACCGCTCAAAACATAGCCTTCATTACAAGCGCAGCTCTCAAGGGGAGCGAGTGCACAGTCATTATGAGACTCAGGGTTGACACAAGTAGCTGGACATCCTGTGCTCTGAGGCTCAAAGTGGCTGTTTTCTGGACATATGATTTCTACAACAAAAAGATGAAATCAACTGGATAATCCCTGTTTATTATTTAAGACAATTAAAACAGGTAGAGGTTGATATACCACAGAAGCCGGGGCTTCTCCATGTTTGTAGTTGTACACCTTTTTCTTGACACTGACTGGCGTAGACATTTAGGGCTAGACAGAGAATGTCTTGTTGCCCTCCCTCCGAACACAGATCATACACACAATTGTACACAAAAGACTCTGGTGAAAGCACCTCATGACAAGCTGCAAAAGGTCCAGATCTGTCTCGAAGGATGCCACAGTTGTCAGGATTATTGAATAAAGCCCTCTCATCTTCAGAACAATGACTACAGTCTTGACCTTCACAGGGCATGCATTCAGACTCATCAGCATTTGGCACCAACCAGCTATGACTAAGGTCAAGAGGGCTCACAATATCTCCTTCTGGTGGTTGAATGTCATCATCTGGGTCATTGTTAAAGTTCCCACAAAGGCCACATGTTGCTCCCTGGTAACTGGATGGAACTTTGATGTTCACAAGATGATGAGCATCATAGGAGACCTCCAAACCAAAGTCAGTACTGACACCAATTGAAAAACCTGATGTATAAACATGAACCGCACCATTGGTTAAGGAGAAGGGGGTCGTTGCAAATATACCATTGACCTGTAAAACAACAGCATTAATATATAAGAACCTGATTCTGTTGCGTACTCTTGAAATTATAACTGCAAACCTTGGCTTCACCACGATGTCCTTTGACAAGCTCAATGGTTTCATTATACACAAAGACTTTGACCAGTCGTGTCCAAGTGGCAGAGCTGCCCCGATGCTCATTGGAGCCTTCTACTCTGTAGCTGGGCAGATCTGAATCACACTGCTGGGACAGGACATACGTGCAGGGGCCCTGGAAGTCGTACCGCTTCCCGTCAAACGTTGTGTAATGAGGATCACCACTGATGATGCAGGTAGCCTTCTGGATCGACCCGCACATAAATCTGTATTCATCTAAACGATTACATGTTTCGGAAAAGGCACAGGATTCGTTGTGACATGAGAAGTTAAATTTGTCATATGTGCATTTTACTGTACAGGTACTGTCGATCCAATACACTCCCGGCACATTGTCAGCTGAACAAGAGAAATAGGAAACCATAAGCACAGCAGCAATAGGTTAACATGTTAATCAGCACTTTTTTTAACTATCCATATGAATCATAGGCTGAATGTGCATTTTGAATCATACTAAATAGTTAAAAGCGATCTTTATACCATTATACTATCTTTTATTGGGTACTTTTTAACTCTGCCCTTGTTTGAAACAGAAATGTACATAAAATTTCTCAACAGGGCTGTATATTAACTCTTTAATCTAGAGCAGTAGACCAAAGAATAACAGACCTACAGGTAACTCACGGCCATTTGATGCTTGATCTATTTGAAAGGCCCAACGTCCTGGGACATTGATATTGCTGCTCCGACAAAAGGTGGAATCTGACCCACTTGCATTAGGAGAAAATGATCCAGGAATTGAGAAATAGTCAGTGGAGTTCTTTGTGTCATAACCTGCCTGGTAAAACACAACATACAGGATTTTTATTTAATTTAGTATCTCTACAGTATTTTAATATCAAATTTTATAGGTTAAAGGGTATATATAATGTAAAGTTAACTTATAACATATTCCCTCATTGAGCTTACACAAAGTTCTGATTTGATTGATTAATTGATTCATGCATTTTTGAGGAATTTGAGGCCTGAGTATTCAGGAAATTCTCATTTTCACCTACCCACTACTCTTGCCCTATTTGCTGTGTTTAGTTGCACTTATTTGAGAAAATAAAGGTTTAAAAGTAAAAAATAGTGCTGCTTGTTCCAGTAGGCTTGTTGCCCCACTTCTGTTAGTAATTTTAAGTAATTGTATATCAGTATTGTTTTGTACAAAATGTAAAATGATTCAACACTAAGTATCAGAAAAAAAGATGATATGTCGTCTTTAACCTTACCTGCACATTATGATTTGTTGGGTATATTGTTTCATAGTTCATTAGCAGAAAAGACAGTTTTCCATTACTGATTATTACAACTTGTATAGTTGAACCCTAAGGGGGAAAACAAATGTCAGATTCACATCTGTTAAACATAACTATGGAGAAAAAGAAAACAGTACCTACATCTCCTACATTAGGATAGTAGGCCACTCCTTGCCAAGTTGCAACAAAAACCCAGCTAGCTTCAAAATTGTATTTTGGGAAGTATTGATTAATGTCACTAGTAGCTTGTTTAAGGACAGGGCCCGAGATGTATTGGTTGTATATGACTTTCCCAATTTTTCTGTTGTCCAGATCTGTCCAGAAAGGAGCTATGATGTCTTTGGGTCCATACATTGGAAACTTCAGTGGAATATACCTCCCCCATGGTCTTTCAAAAGTCAAATGTCCATTTTGGTTGACCTGCAATCAATAAAAATTTAAGTTGAGCTATTATAAATGCAAGTTCAAATTTAACAGTGATTGTTTCATACATAGAGCTGACAATACTCTCGTCCAAAATAGATAAAACATTGTTGTAGGTGTATTAAAGGAGAACTTCCATCATCAGATGCAGGGGAAAAAAGGCCATTAATTGGATAGAGAGGTGCTAAAAAGGCAAAACAAACAAACAATAATTATTTTTGGGTGATTTAATTAGCAACACAATATGTAAAAACTAACGGCAATAATAAGATCATTATTCAGTTATGTGAAAACTATAATGATTGTTGCACTTTTTTTTCAACCAGTTTTCAATTTTGAATGTTAAAGAATAAAGACAATTCAAATTCAATCACTTGTGTATGAATATTAGAAGACTGGGATGGCCACGATGAAAAAAAAGTCAGTCTATTTTAAAAAATGTTTTCATATTAATCATCAAAATTTTCTGCATTTTTTAAAACATATTAAAACTTAAAAATGGATTTAAGATTTAAGCTATTCCCAATTACTGCCATCCATAACTAAAACATGTCTTCCTTCAAAGTGTGATCTCTGCTCCAAGGTACATGCTTTTTCTTGCAGAAGATTCACTGCAGATCTCCTAATTAGAATGATCTTAAAATAACTGTTTACAGAATTTTATTGAACAGCTATTTTAGATGGATTTTGAAATTGAACTAATAGTTTGACTTACCTTTCCTCTGAGCAGTAGCTATGCCTGCAAATTTTTAATGAAAACATTTTTAGCATGTCGCATCAAAGATTGTTTAATAGACTCATGTAATCTGTTGCATACATCAGTACTCACCTAACAATCCCAAAAATAGGGTAGACCATACAGTCCACATTTGCATTTTTGCAGGCAATGCGCCACTAGAATAGGGTAGCACTGCACTAGAATAAATAACATCCACACTGTCAGTAGCAGTTATGTTAAATATATTCACGTGGTAAGTGTTCTTCTTAGTAATGCGTTTGAGGTGAGTCCTTTTATATGACATAAATTCCCACACTTGTTGATATTTGAAACCTTTGTCATCTTTGTAGTGATGAATAAGCAGTTATCGACCATTTCATCTACCAAAGGGACTGATTGTGTATTGTAGCCACTTTTCATGACAACAAAAGATCTTGTATCAATGAGGCCACCGAGTAAGTAATATTGCCTCTACAGTATACAAAAAGGAGGATTTGGTTGCTGTTATTTTCACCATATCAAGCATGATTGATACTACTTTAGTTGATTTGGAGGTAGACCATAACTTGGGATGTGTTACATAAAATTTTTCCTTTTAAAAGCTGCCTTCGAGCATCAGACTCAATTGCAGGTCTATGTTACACAATGACCCGAGAAATCTATGTCATTTCACAAAGAAGGTTCAGTTTAACAGGGCCTGTTTTTGTGGTACAGTGGCTCTGAAACTAAGCTGGTGCAGATCTTCATGTCTCTTACCCTTAGTTTAACCAGAGTTCCAATTGGTCTGTCACAGATGTACCAGGTGCATTAGGGGACAATCGATTGTTTCCTGCTTTCTTGTTTCTTGTGAACATCATTGTGATTGTTGCAGTTTTGTACTATATAAAAATAGGCATCATGTTACCTTTTATTTTTATTTATTTATTTTTAAATGCTATTCTCACCAAAAACAGTGTCTTAAAAATATTAAATTTGTTTCAGTTTAGTTTGAAGTGAGTTTGAATCTTCCCTTACTCATCATCACTCCCCCTTCAGCATGCCATCACACCACAGTCAGCATGGATTCTGCTAATGAAACTACTGTACATTGCATCAGGTTTGTGAAGCTGTAGTGTATTGTTTTATATCCTGCTCTAATGTATTTATGATAAATTGCAGTGGAGGAGCATGAGCTTATTAACTGTATTTATATGTGCACAAGAAGTGTTTGTTATGCAATCTGTGATTTGTCATTATATAGTTTATTATTTTTGATTAAATGTGTTTATTTTGTAAAAACCACACACTTCACACTCTGGTTGCTACTGTTTGTTTGCTTGTGAATAATTCCATTCATCTCCATTGAGCAACCCTAAAATTATGCAGTGACTCATCATTTGAGTTCTTACTCAAGGGTCTCACCACGGTGATTCAACATATCCACACCACCACAATAGCTATAAATACAGTATTTTAGGTAACATATAGAACCACTTCAGGCATGATTTTAATTAAGATACAAAATCTGATTTAGCATAATATCCTCTCTTAAATATGATTTTATAAATGTATTAAACTAAATCCTTGTGTTTTTATCTCTGAGTTGTCTGTCTCAGGCAAGATCAACTCCGGGTGTAATCTTTGCTAAACTTAAACATTGTGTGCATTTACATTTTACGTTTACGTGTGTGTGTTTGCATGTGTGTGTGTTTACATGTGTGTGTTTATGTATGTGTGTGTGTTTACGTGTGTTTTTACATAAGTTTTACATTTTACATTAATAAATTGATGTGTATACAGTAGTAATTGTTGTATTATGAAGACCAAGCAGAATTTGCCTGGAAAAATCCAGACTCATCGCTGTACCGGTGGCTGTGTAACAAATACAGAAAGGATTCTTCTGGATTTCCATGCGAAAGCAGAATGGGTTTTCAATTCTTCAATCTTTCCATCGACATTTTCTCTTTTATTTTTGTAACAATACCCTTTCAGCCTAGTTTCCTTGCCAGGTATGAACAATTATTAAAGAAAATCTGATGTAACTGTAACTACACCACATTTCAACAATCTGATAACTCCAAATTTGGGATTGTATCACACAACTATGGGGTGTGGAGCTCAAAACAAGAGGTGTGCTGTGCCTGAATATCAGATGCAGTGGAGCAGACTGAGGGTGTGGTGTGGCGCGTTCAAAGAGTTGCCAAAATTGTAAATATATAAATGCATAACATTCACATGTTTGTGTGCCGTCCAGATGCAATTAAAGTAATTTGCGGACCTGTTTGGGACCAAATACAGTGGGCAAATGTGAGATAAGAATGCGAGTGGTCAGTAGTACACTGAAAAAATTGTCCTAGAGGGCTTGTTCAAATTGCAAACACAAATTTGACAACAATAACATTACTTATTTACGATTTTCTGTCCAATATGTTTAAATCTTACAAGGTCGCTTGATTGTGGCCAATGTTAGATCTGCATATTTTAATCAAGCTGTGGAAATATGACTTTGTTATCGTTTGCGGTGAAGCTCCTCCCTCTGGAATTCCCCTCCCCAAAATTTTGGGTGGGAAAATTCAAATGTAGCAGGATTATTAGGCTTATTTTAATAGAGCCATAAGCAGGACACAGGACAGTTAAAGGGGCAGAGGACATGCAGTGTGCATCCAGGAGGACTGTGAGAGCTAATGTGGAGGTAAACCTTTTAAAGATTTTTTGCTTCTCTGGCCTAGAATGTAGTCATTATAAACACATGTTTGCCTTGTTTTATTTGAAATTAGGGTTAATCTAAGGACTGTAAAAAAAAAATAAGTTGGGATATACAATAAAACAATCCATACTGTGCCACGTGAACGCGTATTGTGTATTACAGGCGGGTAGTAATTACACACGGGTGGGGGTCAGGACTAAACCAGGTCTAAACCAGGACTAATCTTGGATTTAAGAGAGAAAACGCCGAGCAGTTTGTCCGCAAAGTGCGATCGGGCAATTGCCGCGTTTAACTCCGTGAGGTGCAGAGCTGAGCCGGTCCTTTCTCTTGCAGTCACCTCCGAGCCCGTCCTGAAGGTGAGTCCTGTTTCAGTTCTGGTTTAGTCCTGGTTTATTCCTGTTTTAGTCCTAGTTCAGTTGTGGATTAGTCCTCCTCTTCAGTCCTGGAATCAGTCCTGGGTTAGTCCTGGTTTAGTCTTGGTTCAGTCCCTGGCATAGACAGCGCAAAAGTTTGATTTAATCTCTGGTTAACGGGCAGGTGTGGTCCTGTACTGCGTGGTTGCGTTGTTGTACTGGGGATCTCCAAAATGGACCCGTGCGGGACTCTGCGCTGTAGGGCTACATTACGGAATAAATGAATCTTCAGTTTGTTACATAAAGAAGGAGGAAAATAACACAAGGACAACAGCAGCAACAAGTTTTAAGAAGGAAGTAAAAAGGGTTGCACCTGTCCTGTCTAAGAAAAGTGTATAAAGTTTGTGGGGAGGGGTTTTACAGCCTTAACACAGATAGAATTGTAAAATATAAAGCAGACTACTTCGCGGATTTCACCTATCGCGGGTTATTTTTAGAACGTAACCCCTGCGATAAACGAGGGATCACTGTAGTCTCACCTCACAACCTGTACACATAGACTCACACTTGTCCCGACGGGGATGGAAAACGGAGAATTTCTTGTACAAGTCATTGTTAAATGCGCATTTGTGCTTCAGTATGTTGCAGACTGACCGACTGTTTGTGTCTCGCTCCTTCTGAGTCACAGACGCTACGAGAGACACTCAGTTTAATGCCCCCAATGAACGGTACTGAAAACCCGGACATTTGCATCACTTTATAAAAAAAAAAAACGGATGCCCCGGACAGGACGCAAAATACGGACATGTCCGGGGAAAAACGGACATTTGGTCACCCTAACATTAGTAAAATGTCACTGAGGTGAGGTAAGGCAAATTCTTTTTTTATTTTTTTTATTTATAGGCAGTGAAACATTTTGTAAACAATGTGTGAACAGTAACAGAGTGCCTAATATGCAATAATGTAAACAACTCTTAACAATTATAGGTCAGGTATTTCTCTAGGCTTAATGACACAGCCTGATCTTGTGGTGTAATGAGGCTGCTCCTGTAGCTGGCTATTTGGGGCTGGGACAGGTTCAGTGCCACTGGATTGAAGTAGGTTGGTTGGTTGGTCACATCTTTGGTTGTTTTCATGTATGGCTGGAGTCTCTTTGGATTCATGAAGGTGGCGTCTGTTGCACCGAAAACTCTGTCCCTCCTCTGGTTTGATGTGATAGCTCCTGTCAGTGTGAGCAGGTTGTGTCACTGTGGCAGGTCTCCATGATTCATCATCTTGATCATCAGAAACGGATGTGTACACCTACTGGTAAAGGTGGGAGAGCTTTAACTGACCTGTTATAATACAGTTGTTGTCAGGGCTGACACGCTTCTCTGTGTTGCTTCACAGTGCTGTTGTGTTGACAGATATGTAAATGTGATTACTATAGTGGTTAGTGTAATATTACTGAGATGTACACCTCACCTGTAGAGGGCGACGTAACAGAGAAGAAAGTTAATACCAGTGTAACGTGGCCATGTGGAAAAACGGATTGCTGCATTAAATATTATTGAAGATTCATCTAGCCTTCGTTTTTCTTCTACACCACCAACATAACAAATTGGCGACGAGGATGAGCGCGTCAGTACCGTGCCCACCGTTTTTTCTTCCACATGTTGGTGAGCCGCCTATTCCTTTTGCTACTTGGCGGAAAATGTTTGCTAACTACATGCTGGTTATAAATGCTACTGGAGATGCATGGCCAGACGCCAGAAAACGAGCTGTATTACTGCACTGCCTTGGCCCAGAAGGACAACGTCTTTTCTACACTTTACCGGACCAAGGTGACACAATGGCAACAGCGATGGCTGCACTCGAAAAGCATTTCGTCCCGAAAGTCAATGTCGTAGCCTGCATACACACATTCCGACAACGTGTTCAGCGTTCGGACGAGACGGCTACTCAGTACGTGGCTGCGCTAAGAGACTTGGCTGCATCATGCGAGTTTGGAGTGATGGAGGGTGAGATGATAAGAGATCAGCTCATTTCAAATACACATCTCAGTGCTGTGCGAGATAAACTCCTCCTTGAAAACGAACTGACTTTGGACAAAGCGGAAACTATTGCTACACAAGTTGAGGCTGCGGTGAAAAACGCTACGCTGCTAACAGCTAACAGACATGCACCCACGGCGCCAGTACAGGCAATCGGTGCGTCCCGCTCAACTTTTCGAGGGAAAAGAGATTCATGTCCCACCAAGTCCAGTGCTCATGACCGTAACAAGCAAGCTACAACGGCTAATAAGCAACAACGCAAATGCTTTAGATGTGGATCAAACAAACATATTGCCACTGACAGAAACTGTCCAGCTGCTTCAGTACAGTGTAATAACTGTGGGAAAAGAGGACATTTTGCCAAGGTATGCAGATCAGGTGCTAAATCTGTAAACCAAATACAAGAAGTTGTCGTGCCTGAGTTAGCCATTCTTTGTGTTGATAATGTTAAGTTGGCAGCTGCAGCATTTGATAAGCTCACGTGCGCAGTCAATATTGAGGCACCAAAAGGGAACGAGCATCCAGTTGAACTAATAGTGGACACTGGAGCTTCTGTTTCCATCTTACCAGAGACATTGTACAAGAAACATTTTGCTAACTGCACACTCCAAGAGCCTCAAATCAAGCTAGTCACTTATTCCAAGGGTCACTTACCTGTCCTGGGCTGTCTCCATGCAGAAATTACGACTAAACGAGAAAAGACTGTGCCAGCAACTTTCTATATTGTGAAAGCTGGATCCCCCTTGCTGGGTTTGGACCTGATTAAAACCCTGGGGGTCAACATCATTGATGGCAAAGTACTCCTTGACGTGGACAATGCAAACACGCCATCTGCTGGTGAGCTTGGCACAGTGCACAACATTGACTATACTCCAACTCAAACACTTGGATGTGTCAAAGGATTCATTCACAAAGTGCAAGTCAACAACAAAATCAAACCAGTACGCCAGAAACTACGATGTCTACCGCTCAGCATACGTAAGGAAGTGTCAGCTGAACTGACTCGACTACTGCAAGCAGGCATCATTGAAAGAGTGGATGCTTCGGAGTGGGTGAGTCCTCTGGTTGTGGGAAGGAAACGCAAAGGGGGGCTACGCTTATGTGTTGACCTCCATGAACCAAATAAAAGTGTCGTAATGGACTGTTACCCACTTCCTCATATGGAGAACCTCTTTGCAGAACTGTCTGGCGCCACTCACTACAGCCAGATCGACTTAAGCTCAGCATACCACCAGTTACCTCTGCACCCGGAAAGTCGCAAACTAACTGCTTTCATAACTCACGACGGCTTGTTCCAGTTCACACGTGTTCCATTTGGTCTTGCATCTGCACCATCTGCTTTCCAAAAGATGATGGAGACCATATTAAAGGACTTGCCAGGTGTACAGAACTACTTGGATGACATTGTTGTCTATGGAGCCTCAAAAGAAGAGCATGACCGTCATCTACAAGCAGTCCTCAAGCGCCTAAGTGAAGCTGGACTGCAGATCAACTTCGGGAAAAGTGCATTTGCCCAAACAGACATTACTTTCCTTGGCCATGTCATTTCCAAAGACGGCTTACGCCCTAGCTTGGATCATCTCACTGCTATCGCGGAAGCACCTCCACCGAAGGACATGCCAGCACTACGCTCCTTCCTGGGACTGACTTCATGGTTCAGCAAGTTTATTCCTAACTATGCTACACTAGTTGAACCCCTGCGCCAAAGACTCAAAACTAGTCCACAAGCTGAGTTGCACTGGGACAAGGAGGCAAATGAAAGCTTTATAAAACTGAAACAAATGCTCCTTGATAGTCCACCACTAGCCATTTATAACCCTAAACTGCCAACAGTAATCACAACAGATGCTTCTGACTATGGCTTGGGGGCTGTTCTTACCCAGTTCCATTCAGACAATACAGAATGCATAGTGGCGTTTGCATCACGTACACTGACGCCCGCCGAAAGAAAATACTCCACTACAGAAAAGGAAGCCCTTGCCTGTGTGTGGGCTGTCGAGAGATGGAGAACATACGTCTGGGGGCGCAGATTCACACTTCGAACAGACCATCAGGCCCTGACTACACTTCTCAACACAAAAGGTATGAACAGAGCAGGGATGAGGATTGCAAGATGGTCAGCTAGGCTAATGTGCTTTGTATGACATTGAGTACCGACCAGGGAAAATGTGCTGGCCGACTGTCTCTCACGTGTCCCTCTGGAGTCAACTTCACTGACTGAATCTGAACCAGACTTATATGTAGAAATAGCTGAAATCTCTTCATTGTTCTCTGCACTGCCTCTCTCTGACTTTAAAGCTGAATCTGAGGACTGTCCTGAACTTAAACTACTCAGGCAGGTCAGTCAGTCCAAGTGGCCTAAAACTAAAAAGTCTCTCCCCATTGAAATACAGCCATACTTTCTAGTGAGACACGAACTTGCAGTTGACTCCCCACTGGTATTTCGGGGCACACGTCTGGTTGTCCCTAAGTCACTCAGAGAGCGCATTGTACACCTTGCACACGAGGGTCACCAAGGCATTGTGCACACCAAGCAATGCCTCAGAGAACTTTACTGGTTTCCAAATATGGACTCTTTAGGTTACACTGTCCTCTCCTCATGCACAGTGTGTCAGTCATGTGATAAAACTGCCAAAGCATCACCTGCCCCTTTGCAGCCAGTAGAGTTCCCCGAAGGCCCCTTTCAACATGTGGCTGTGGACATTGTTGGTCCTTTTGAACGTGGGCCACAGGACTGCAGATTTGCTATCACTCTAGTAGACTACTTTAGCAAATGGCGAGAAGTAGCCTTCACCCCAAATGCAACTACAGCTACTGTCCTTACTTTTCTGTCAGCTGTTTTCTCTCGTGAAGGTAACCCCTGTGTTATAACAACTGATAATGGTCCACAGTTCACTTCTTGTGCTTTTGCAGACTTCCTGAAAGAAAGAGGAATTAAGCACATCAAAACAAGTGTGTACCACCCTCAAGCAAATGGGTGTGTCGAACGATTCAACAGAGTGCTCAAAGACTGTATCCAAGGAGCCCAGGCAGTTCATAAGCCATGGAGACCAACAGTGACTGCTATGCTCCAAAACTACAGGGCTACACCCCATGCTACAACCAATGAGTCTCCTTTCAAGCTCTTGCGAGGGAGACCTATGAGAACAAAACTCCACATACTGCCATATCATGACTGCACAGGACAGTATGGCCAAGTGAGATCCAGAGTGGCTCTGCAACAAGAGAAAAGTAAGCGTTACACTGACAAAAAAAGAGGTGCCAGAACTCCCACATTTGCAGTTGGAGACAAGGTGCGTATCCGCAAGCCTTTTCTTGTTGGGAAAGGAGAGAGACAGTACACTGACCCTGTGTCCATTCAACAACAAACTGGACACAGCACCTTCATCTTGAGTGACGGGAAAAGGTGGAATGCAACTCGCCTTTCTCTCTGCCCAGAGAGAGCAGTGGAACCTCATCAAGCTGGTACTGCTGGACAAGATACCAGCCAGACCGAGACTGGACCAAATCGTGCTGCTCCACAAAGAGAGCACAAACCACCCACATGGACTAAGGACTATGTAATGAAATAGCATAAAAGTCAAAGTAGCCAATAAAGCAAAACAGTTCTGATAATAGGTACTTTTGGTAAAAATGATAGGTACGTTTGGTTCAAATGGTTATTACATAAATTTGAGATTTACCACCAACTGCTGATTTTAAGTTAAAGTATTGTATGTATTTTATTTTGATAGGAATGCAACGCAGCTACAGAAAAGAAACAACTTCAGATTACTTTTATTTTTAAATCACTCTTTACTTGTTCTACAGTTCTACAATCTTTATGAGTAATGGGGGAGATGTTGTGTTGACAGATATTTAAATGTGATTACTATAGTGGTTAGTGTAATATTACTGAGATGTACACCTCACCTGTAGAGGGCGACGTAACAGAGAAGAAAGTTAATACCAGTGTAACGTGGCCATGTGGAAAAACGGATTGCTGCATTAAATATTACTGAAGATTCATCTAGCCTTCGTTTTTCTTCTACACCACCAACATAACAAGTGCGTTGAGGGATTACCTTTGGCTGCAGCTGTGCAGCTGTTGATGGGAGAATCGAGCGCAGTCTGCGGCTCATTAGTAGTTGTGCTGGGGACTTTAGATTGTCCATAGGGGTGTTTTTGTTCTCTAACAGTCCAAAGTAGGGGTCTTTATTGTCAGCTTTAGCTTTGTCTAGGATGCATTTGGCTATTTGCACTGTCTTTTCAACAAGACCGTTGCTTTGTGGGTATCTCAGGCTTGTGGTGATATATATAAAGTCTTATACTTCCGCAAAGCATTCAAACTCTCCTGCGTTGTGGCAGGGGCCATTGTCGCTGATGACATGTTCCGGGTTGCCATGGTGTGCAAATCTGCTTTGAGTTTTAGGATGACAGAGGATGCAGTGCTACTACTAGTCTCTCCATTTCAAAATATTGACTATAATAGTCCACGATGGTGATGTAGTGTTGTCATTCCATGTGAATAGGTCTGTTCCTACTACTTGCCATGGACTTTGTGGAATAGTATGTGACAGTAGTGATTCCTTGGTGTTTGCACTGTGTCGCTCTTGACATATACATGCACATGACATATATATGCACTCGGAAAGTCTTTAAATGTATATAGTTATTTTATTTTGTAATGTCTGTGGTTGACGTCAGTAATGATGTCACTTCCCGTTTGTGTTTCTTTACCTTGAGTTTCACCACAGCACTGGTTGTTTTCTTGTGTTTTACTGTTATATCTGTATAGTGCATCTGTCTAGTAAGCCGTTCCGTAAGTTTTTCATAGTCTATCGGGTGACCATCGTATCTTCGCTATTATAGCCAAGTGTAACCCGACACCAATTAAGCCGTATTAAGCACGCAATGGCTGCAGCAATGCAGTTGCGTCATTAATCCTATAGAGGGCGCCAAAGACCGCTGTACCATTTCAGTGTTTGTTAGCGATAGTCCATATATTATTTGCTATTAACGAAACTTATTTATGTATACTCTTTATATATCATAATTCTAATATTGTTTTTTGTATCCTTTGTTCTTATTTCAGCCACACATATACACACACACACACATCCAAATCCAGCCACACGGCTATAACCTTGCCTTGCCAATATGAACCTATAACCACAATATCTGCAATAAAGATCATTGGCGTACCAGCCCTCTCCATGCCCACTCTCTGACCGGAGCCACTCTTGCAAATTCCTATCAAATCAGCAAACACCAGAGAGTCCCACCCTATCACATGGTCCTTCGAGCCGGATTGGATCGAGATTTGCAGAGAACATGGAGTCACAACAACTGCCTACAGACCCAGCAGTGCATCCTAGACCCCAGCGGGAGAGACGGCTACCCTCACACCTGGATGACTTTGCAGTTGGATATCATCCTACAGTTACAGATCCATCTACTCAGCCTGCACCAGTACCTACATTTGAGGATGGAGCAGCAGCCCCAGAGCTCACCGTGCTGAGACCACCTTCGCCAACACTGCCTGTGAGAATACAGTCACGCCAAGGGCCAAGGCTCAGTAGCTTCTCACCATAGTACAGCCAAATCCCAAGCCAGTGTTCATTCACTATCCCAGAGATCTGTTACCAAGACGCTGTCAGAGCTGCAGAACACCATGATGGAGGAGAGGATGAAGCGCATGGAGCTAGCAGAGGCATAGAGGCAAGTCATGGAGCAGACACTGGTGGATGAGCAGTGCCTTCTACTAGACCAGCAAGCACGAGAGGCCCTGCATGAAAAAGAAGAGCTTCTCAGAGAGCAAGAGCGGGAGAGACGTCGACCAGAGGAGAAAGCGGAGATTGCATACGGGTCAAAAGAGGCTATTACCAGACAGCAAATACTGCAGCGCCAACTGAAGGAGAAAGAGATGGATGGAGAGAAAGCTGCTCTTATCACTTCCTTCCTGAAAGAAGAGGAGACAAAGAGTCCACCCCACTCCAGGCCCCTCAGTGTAAGTGATTACAAGTGACCTATCCACAGCCCACAAATTACCACCGCGTTCACAGGGTCCCCCTGATATGCTCCACTCTACTTCCTTCACCCAAGCTCCTCCTCCCATCTTTAATACAGTCAATCCTCCTGTCTCTACTAGTCCCCCACCAATCCTTGCTGCTGCTACAAAAGACAGAGTCTCTGCCACCACCATCCCTCCTGTTGTTCCAGTCTCCAACCCTGTTCCACTACCACTTCATAGTCACATGGTGGGTGCCCCCATACAGCATGCTGCACTACCATCCCAGGTGCCATATACTCCCCCATTCAACCAAGCACAGATGGTCCGCGGCCACGCCCAAGTCCAGCATGTACCACCCTCTCCATCTTCTTATCCTGCCCTGCCATCTACCCCTCCCCAGGTGACAGGTCCTCCTCCAGGCCTCAGAGCAGCATCTGGCACAGACTTCCTGGAGTTATTAGTTACCACGTCCTATAGGCTTCCTCGGCCAGCCTTACCCCATTTCACTTCTGGGAAAGAATCAATGCTCAGTGCACATGCCCATCTCACTGAACAGTTCAAATACCAAGCTCTCCTTGATCATTTGAAGCTGCCCAGCGCCTACAAACTAGTCCAAGCCTACATGTGCGACCCCAGGCCATACACATCCCAAACCTCAGAGCCATCCCTTCAACGTGTATTACAACACAGAGGATCAAGCCAGGGTGACTCCTCCAGCTCCCCATAGTAAGTCTCCCAAAGCCAGACCTACTGTCAAGCCTTACTGCCCATACTGCGACACCAGAGAGCATTACCTCAGCCTCTGCCCCAAATTCAAGTCACTCTCCACTGCAGAAGTTTCTGCTTGGATTAAAGATCGAAGCTGTTGGAGATGTGGCAGGAACCACACACCTGAGACATGCACTCTGAAGAAGCTACGTAACACCTGCAAGCAGTTACACATCACCATTCTTCACGATGTGAGTCAACCTGAATCCAAGAAGGTGCTCATGGT
Organism: Boleophthalmus pectinirostris; assembly: GCF_026225935.1. Taxonomy (NCBI): domain Eukaryota; kingdom Metazoa; phylum Chordata; class Actinopteri; order Gobiiformes; family Gobiidae; genus Boleophthalmus; species Boleophthalmus pectinirostris. The sequence goes on along the minus strand of NW_026571047.1, from coordinate 13,966,609 downwards.
CAGTACCACGCCAGATACTGTCTACGCTGACAGCCCTAGTCATCCACAATGGGTTATGCTCAAACTGGTGAAAATACGCCTCTACAATGCAGAGCATTCCCTTGAAGGTTTCACCATTCTCGACGATGGATCCGAAAGAACGATCATCGTTTCTTCTGCAGTCAGACACCTCCACTTAACCACAGAGCCAGAGAGCCTTCCTTTACGCACCATTCGCCATGAGGTGATCCACCTTCAGGGAGCTGCTGTCTCCTTTGATATCTCCCCAGCTCATTCTTCCAAGTCAAGGTACACCTTCCATCACGCCTTCACTGCTGATGAGCCTAGCCTGTCTGAACACAGTTACCGTGTCAAGTCACTCCAGTGCAAGTATTCCCACCTGCAGAAACTTCCACTGCCACTAGTTGACTTTTCATTCCTAAGCAACCAGTTCAAGCAGGTCCTCCTGGGAGTCCCTTAACGGTGTGCACTGCTCTAGGGTGGGCGCTCCAAGGCCCAGCCAATCTGAGTCATCAGCCTGCTGACATCCCACACTGCTACTTTACTATGTCTCCCACCTTCGAACTGCAACGACATGTCGAACGTATGTGGCAAGTAGACATTCTGCCCTTTGCCAACACCAAGACTGGCACCCGCTCTAAAGAACACCAGCAAGCCCTAGAACTGTTAGAGCAACGTACTGTTAAAGTGGAAGTGGATGGAGTAAGAAGATATGCCACACCACCGCTCAGACGTAAAGCAAGCCCCAGTCTTTGGGTACCGAAAAACACTCTTCTCCCACAGCTGTGGACAACAGAGCGTCGCTTGGCTAAAAATCCTGCCCTGTCAGACACCTACTGTCAAGAAATACAGAAACTGAAACAGTCTATAAGCTATGCTATCCCCCGCCTGCTGACACAGTAGACAGCTCTACTGAGTCCTGGTACCTGCCCCACCATGTTGTCCACCACAACGGCAAGGCTAGGATTGTCTACAACTGTTCCTACCAGCACACCGGCCAGATCCTGAACAGCTAGCTCCTACCTGGTCCGACCTATCTATCACAACACCCATGTGACCAACATGGATGCGACTCAGTATGTCACTGATCTCATCTCTGTAATTCCTGATTTTATATCTGTGATTCTATTACTCCTGTACGAGTGACAGACATTGTTTGCGCTTGGCCAACCTGGCTTTGTGACTTGTTTTAACATTGTGAGCTAAAGGCCTGTGCAGTAGCTGCTGTTATTTCCTGTAGTTTTTTGTCGATGACTGCTATGTTGCTGATGAGAGTATGTATTTGAGCATCCATACCCACACAAGCTGTTGTCATGATACTCAGTTGACTTTCTTGACAACGTGTCTGCAACCGCTATCACTTTTCCGGGTTTGTGTGTGATGTAAATGTCGTACTTTTGAAGTTGCAATACCATTCTTTGAAGGCGAGGTTGTTTCTTGAGTATTGCGTTGGTTGTGGCTGAGGTGCTGCTCTCCTTGGCTTAGATTTATTTGAGGCATTGCAAATGAAACTTGAAGGGAGACAAGTTGTAACCACTGTCCCCTCTTACCAGTCTCAAAAGCCTACTGCAACTTTACAGTGCAAGCCTATTGTGCAAAGTACTGAACCTGCTAATGTTCTGGAGGTTCTGGTTCAGGAAATAGGCTGTGCTAAAAACTTTGTTCTCAAAGAGCAAATATTGCCCAATGCTGTTCCAGTACAACAGAAACTGAGAAGACTACCATTTTCAGTAAGACAGGCGGTTTCAGAGGAGCTAAAAGATCTCCAGGACAAGGGGATCATAGAGCGCATTGATGCTTCTCCTTGGGTCTCTCCCATAGTTGTATCACAGAGGAGAGATGGTGGGAAACTGTGCATGTGTGTGGATTTGAGAGAACCAAACAAGGCTATTGTTGCAGACTTTCACCCCTTACCCTACATGGATGAACTGTTCTCCAATCTGCGAGGGGCTACTGTTTTCTTCACCATTGATCTAGCTTCTGCCTACCACCAAATGCCACTGCATCCTGAGAGTCGTGATATCACTGATTTATCACTCATGATGGACTTTTTCGTTTTTGTAGGGTGCCATTTGGCTTAGCTTCTGCCCCTTCAGCCTTTCAGAAAATTGTTTCAATCGTGCTTTCAGGTTTGGAAGGTGTACAAGCATACCTGGATGACATCATCTGCTACGGTGTCACACAAAAGGCCCATGATGACAACTTGCGCAGAGTACTTCATGCCCTGACCAATGCTGGTCTCAAACTAAACATGCACAAATGCAAGTTCAACCAATCATGTCTGAACTACATGGGGCATACCATTTCAAAAGATGGATTTCACCCTGACCAGGACAGACTTACTGCAGTCATCAGTGCTCCTGCCCCACATGATATGTCTTCTCTGAGATCTTTCCTGGGTCTCGCGTCCTGGTACAGTAAGTTCATTCTAGATTTTGCTACAGTTGCTGAACCACTGCATGCAATGCTCAGGGACTCCACTGATTTGAACTTCAGAAGGTCGGTCCAAGCAGAGACTAGCTTTACTGCACTCAAAAGACTGATAGTTAATAGTCCTGCCTTAGCTCTGTATGACCCTGATTTGCCAACCTACGTTACTACTGATGCCTCTGATTACGGACTGGGTGCGGTACTGACACAAATACATTCAGATCAAAGTGAGAGAGTTAAAGCTTTTGCATCCAGAACACTCTCCCCTGCAGAACGCAAATACTCTACTGTGGAACGTGAAGCACTTGCCTGCATCTGGGCTGTTTAAAGGTGGAGGACCTACCTCTGGGGACGCCGTTTTGTCCTCCACACAGACCATCAGGCACTTACAACCCTACTCACCTCCAAAGGCTCTGGCCGTGCTGGACTGAGAATCGCCAGGTGGTCAGCACGACTGCTTTGCTTCACCTATGACATCACCTACCGCCCAGGTCATCTGAATGTGACTGCAGATTGCCTCTCTAGGCTGCCACTTACTGTTGCAAATGAGGCTAGATGAACCAGATATGATTGCTGCTGTCTTTAAAGAGTCATTGTGCGCTCTTTCTCTTTCAGAGTTCACTGCTGCCTGTGAAAGTTGTCCAGAGCTTGTACTGTTACACCAGCAGATTGAGAAAGGTTGGCCCAAATCCAAAAAAGCCCTACCAGAGAATATTACACCATATTTTCAGGTACGAGACGAGCTGTCAGTACATGATTCACTCATTTTGAGAGGGACTGATCGCTTAGTTGTTCCCATTTCACTTCGAGCCAGAGTAGTTGATTTGGCACATGAGGGACACCAAGGTATTGTCCGTACCAAACAAAAACTGCGTGAGCTTTACTGGTGGCCATTGCTAGACAGGTTGGTACACTTTGTCATTGCCTCTTGTGTTTCTTGCCAGTTCAGTGATAAAGTTGCTGTTACTGCTCCTGCTCCACTTAAACCAGTTGATGTGCCAAGAAGGCCATGGGAAAAAGTTGCTATAAACATTACAGGTCCATTTGAAAATGCTGCTTGGGATTGCCGCTATGCCATTGTACTCACAGACTAGTACAGTAAATGGCCTGAAGTTGCATTTTCCTCTACTGTCACTACAGATGTTGTAATTCGATTTTTAGCCACTGTGTTCAGTAGCTAAGGTAATCCAAATTTCTTAGTCTCCGATAATAGATGTCGGTTTACATCTCATGGATTTGCAAATTTTCTAAGAGAGAAAGAGAGATACAGCACCTGAGAGCCAGTGTGTACTACCCAAAAGCAAATGGTGCTATTGAGAGATTTAATAGAGTACTGAAGGACTGCATACAGACAACTGAAAGAAGCCGCAGACCATGGAAAGAGGCTGTTACTGAGTTTTTGCACAACTACAGAGCCACTCCACATGCAACTATTGGTGCAAATCCATTCGAGCTACTCCGAAACAGGAAAATGCGCACCAAAGTGAACATTCCTCCTGTAGCAAATAAAAACAAAACACATGCCCAAATCAAAGAGACTGTGAAAAGAAAACAGGACCGAATGAAAGAACACACCGACAAGAGAATGCAAGCAAAACCACCAACATTCAAAGTGAGTGACACTGTTCATGTTCGCAGACCAGAACACGTTCCCAAAGTGCTACGATACCACACTATTCATAATATAGAGTTTGACTCCAGATTCGCTCTTGTAACCGTGAGCATCACGAGCCTCATTTGAGCAGCGCTGAACTCTGTGGGTCACACTCACTTAGTCCACTTCTTTTATACAATCTATGCAACAACATGGCTTAGGAATCATCATCATTCTGGCACTGGCTGCTGCTCTGACACATGTTGGTACAGGCTAAATCTTTAGTTTCTGGTGTGCAGTTCTCCAGTTGCCTTTGTACTTAGCTGTGGTGAACCATGGACCTGGACCCTGAGCCGCCACTAGGACCAATTTTGGGCCATCATGACATCATTTATTTAAAGAAAACTAAATGAAGCAAATTGCACATGCACTTCATATATTTGTTTAAGAAATGTAACCAAAAGGGGCAAACTATTTAAACCCAGGTAAAGACTGCAGGTGGTGGTTAAAATGAGGAAATGAGAGATTTTAAAGAATTTTACAATATTTATTTACAAAAATATAGATATTTGAGTTCAGGCTAAAAACAGATACAAATCAGCACAGATTCTAAAATAATCTAGGGTAGGCTACACGTGGCCGCACCCGGTGCGGGCAGCAACCACCTGGGATCAGAGTACCCACTGGGCTCCATGAACCACACACACACACACACACACACACACACACTAAATAATAAACCTAAAGGTAACTTAAAACATGCAAAGTGAGGGCATGCAAAATACCACAACACATGAGGAGTGATGAGCCTGAGATGGGGAACTCTGACACCAACCCTCCAACAAATGGGGTGACCGCGCCGCGCCAACCCTAGGAGAAAACAAATGAATTTATAAAATATACACAGGAAAAGAACAGGGTATCTAACATAACTAAAATCGGAATGGGGCAAACAATATCAATACCTAACCCACGAGAACCCCTAATTGAACAAAAACTAACTTAAATGAACCCAAACAAAACAGCAGTGGCCAACAGCATCTATAAAGCAAACATTTTGTTAGCGTGAACATCCTGTAATAAGATGAACCCCTTTAGAATCTCATAAAAACTACCTAAAATCTAAGCATGTCAGGGGCCGTGGAGCATGCGACGCAGGGGACAGGCTGTAGTCAATCTAAAAAAACACACACACAATTAAAAACCAAGAAACATTTCAAACACCCACTAATACGCAGTCAAATATTGGCACCTACCAGGTAGCTAGCATATACAAGTGGACAAGTGAAGCCGAGCAGCAGTTTGGCGATACCACTGTACCCTGCGTATAAATAGTACAAGTAATTTGGCAATACGGAAGTGAAAGCAGGGAGAGGGAGGAGTGTCTGTCGGGCTCCCAGCTCCATGGGCTCCGAGCTCTGGCCTGGCCGTGGGCTCCGAGCTCCAGTTCTTGTGTCATCCAAACAGGAGTGTCCTGCTCGTTTTTTGACGCTGCGGTCTTGCTTATATTTGCTATCACAGGGTATTCACAAAGGCCCTGAAGATGTTGTGATATGATCCACCCATATATGTACACCCATAGCGTTCAGCGCCACTCAAATGAGGCTCATGATGTTCACGGTTACAGTAGTGAATATGGAGCCAGGCTTTATATTATTCCATTCCATTTTATTCCGCTTATCTGGGGCCAGGTTGCGGGGGCAGCAGTCTGAGCAGGGTCTCCAAGACTTCCCTGTCCACACACACGTCCTCCAACTCCTCCTGGGGGATCCTGAGGAGTTCCCAGGCCAGCCAAGAGACATAGTCCCTCCAGTGTGTCGTAGGTCTTCCCCGGGGGTTCCTCCCAGTAGGACATGCCCGGAACACCTCTCCAGGGAGGCGTCCAGGAGGCATCCGGAAGAGATGCCCGAGCCACCTCATCAGGCTCCTCTCAACGTGGAGGAGCAACGGCTCTACGGCGAGCTCCTCCCGAGTGACTGAGCTCCTCACCCTATCTCTAAGGGAGCGCCTAGCCATCCTGCAAAGGAAACTAATTTTGAGCGCTTGTATCCGCGATCTCATCGTTTTGGTCATTACCCAGAGCTCATGACCATAAGTGAACGTAGATTGACAGGTAAATCGAGAGTCTGTCTTTCAGCTCAGCTTGCTCTTCACCACAACGGTCTGATACAGTGACCGCATCACTGCAGATGCTGCACCGATCCACCTTTCAGTCTCGCGCTCTGGCCTCCCCTCACTCGTGAACAAGACCTCGAGATACTTGAACTCCTCCACTTGAGGCAGGAAAAGAGGGCAAGCCGCCTTTTTCCAGGCGAGAACCACGACCTCGGACGTGGAAGAGCTGATTCTCATCCCAGCCGCTTTACACTCTGCTGCAAACTGCCCAGTGCTGCAGGTCCTGGTTTGATGAAGCCATCAGGACAACATCATCTGCAAACAGCAGAGATGATCCTGTGGTCCCCAAACCGGCCCCCCTCCGGCCCCTGACTGCACCTAGAAATTCTGTGCATAAATACAGTGAACAGAACTGGTGACAGGGGAGGCCCTGGCAAGTCCAGCATGCACCAGGAACAGGTCTGACTTACTGCCGGCAACGAACACAACTTCTGCTCTGGTCGTACAGAGACCGGACAGCCCTTAGCAAAAGGCCCCGGACCCCATACACCCGAAGCACCCTCCACAGGACACCACGAGGGACACGGTCGAATGCCTTCTCCAGATCCACAAAGGCCATGTGGATTGGTTGGGCAAACTCCCATGAACCCTTGAGCACCCGATGGAGAGTGTAGAGCTGGTCCAGTGTTCCACGACTGGGACGAAAACCACTGGCGGATTCTCCTCTCCAGTCCCTGGCATAGACCTTACCAGGGAGGCTGAGGAGTGTGATTCCCCTGTAGTTGGAACACACCCTCTGGTTCCCCTTCTTATACAGAGGGACCAACACACCGGTCTGCCAGTCCAGAGGCACTGTCCCCGACTGCCACGCAATGTTGCAGAGGCGTGTCAGCCAAGACAGCCCCACAACATCCAGAGACTTGAGATACTCAAGACAGATCTCATCCACCCACGGGCTTTATATTACGAATAGGATTTTTTTGACGGACAAAATAACAAAACAAAAAAAATTCAGGATCATGTAGAGCGGGTTCATACAAACATTTTAAGACCAAAATGTCGAGGCTCACTGCAGCAGGTACAGAGAGAGGAGCCACAAGATCCTAATGTAAGTCCATTGAAGCCAGAGTCAGAAGGAGCCAGAAGAGCCTCGTGGAGAACTTCCTATTTGGCACATGGCGGGTACAGCGTTAGACATATCCACTCATATATACGGTCTATGGTGGTATAAAAGTGATGATGATAATGATAATGTATAGAAAATGTCTTATAAAAAAAGGTTGCGTAATCATACTGTGCCTAAATGTGTATGTTGACATCCCACATCCAAATTTTATGTTAGCTACTTTTAAACTCTTTGAGTTATCTGACCAACTGCATGTGATGTTTATAGTTTGTTGTACCCTCATTGTTGATGTATTTCAACAGGATAATAAAAAAAAAACAGCAAGGAGTATTACATGCGCATATTACAGTGATATTGCAAGAAAACAACCAAACCCACTTATGCATCCTAGGGTTAATGTGGGTAAGTTTTATTGCTTTGTAACTAGCACCATTTGAATCCCTGACCCTGAAAATGTGGGCTTAGCAGTTAAAGTCAACATTTCAACTTATTCAGAGGTTGAGATATTTCAAAAAGATATTTTTGGTGTCCGTTTTAAAAAAATTAAATATGGCCACCATATAGACATCTGGGCAAATGCAAACATTGATTTTCTGACTCTGTATACTATAACCTTTCCAAAAATGTATACTTTAGCAAATCCCCCAAAAATTCCCACTAAGGTTAAAAATGAATATAAGGAACCGGACTAAGTAATAAGTTTAACATGTCCCTATTGTTCAATTACTTAGTCTTCTCTAGAGGTACCATCATTTTTGTCCAGGCCAGTTTCATTAGTTTGTTTTTCTTCATAATTCTGTTGAACAACAAATCAAAAACTGTGTCTGATTTTCACTGGCTATTTTTCAGGATTTTTTAAAATGTATTAGTTATTTTAGTGAAAATTGTTGATTTTTCTTTCATTACCAGAGGGGTACTAACAATTTTGTTCATGCCTGTATATAAAATGTGTGTGTATGTATTTGTGTATATGTGTGCAGAGGAAGCCTAATGTTTGGGGGAAACCTAAACAGCTTTCCATATGTGTTTTTTTTTTTTTTTTATTTAGCAGCAGTGGAACCGCAAACCTCAGGTGAGAGGGGGAGTGGACTGTTGAACTGGGACAGGCAGCGGGTCCGACCCATGGATCTATTGTCCGACCAGGGGGAGGAAGGAGATCAGCGGGTCTGATGTGGAATGGGGAGTGCACAAGAAAGATACCGGTTTGCTGCGTAATGGGAGGCAAAAGAACGAAGTAGAGTCCTGCACAGGTCTATTTTTGGAGACCCACACCCGCCCACATTCACGCGTCCAGCACCGCACCCACCCGTTAACCTGTGATTATATTAAAATTTTACCCGCACCCGCCCCGGACGCGTTAACATTACACCTGTTCACATGCCCGTACTCGTGATAAATCACACACATATTAAAAGCATTCTAACTGAAGCATCTATCAGAATATGAATTGAAAAGTTACGACTTCAAGAATTACAATCACAAAATTAAACGCTTTGTTCAGTATGAATAGGAATTCACAGACGCGATTTTACTGTCAAAAATATGTTATCACTTCACAGGCATTATTTATTGGACATAAGCTCAATGCCACAGACTGAACCAGGACTAACCAAGGGTTGATCCCAGGACTAAACCAGGACTAAACCAGGACTAAAGTATTGCCTACTAAAAAACTGTTGAGACGGGCCCGGAAGTGTGCCCATGTAGACCATCAGATGACCACAGGCGAAAGGACCAGTGAACACCGCTCCCAACGGAGCTAAGCGTGATCGCTCTTTGTGGACACCTTGCTCTGTTGGGCTTGGGGCTCTCTCTCTCTCTCAAGTCCAAGATTAGTCCTGGTTTAGTCCTGGTGTAGTCCTGGTTTAGTCCTGACCCGCCGTGTGTAATCACTACCTGCCCGCATACCCGCTTGTAAAATTCCAGAATGTTAAAACAAGCCCATACCCGTTGGCTACCCACGGATACCGGACCCGGTGTAGGAGCCTGGAACTGAGGAACACTATGATTGACGTGAGTGTGCGTGCACGGATGTGGTGCGGATAGGTGAGAGGAGCGCACGTGCACAGGAACACAAGCCCAGCCAGTTCTGTGACAGACAATCCAAAATTGTATAATACTGGCACTTCTATTGGTGCATAAACGGGCGGGTTTTAACGTTCTGGAATTTTACAGGTGGGTATGCGGGCGGGTAGTGATTACACACGCGTGGGTCAGGACTAAATCAGGACTACACTGGGACTAAACTAGAACTAAACCAGGACTGGTCATGGACTTGAGAGACAGAGAACCCCAAGCCCATGGAGCAGGGTGTTTGCAAAGAGCGATCAGATGACGGCTACGCATAGCTCCTTGGGGCACGGAGCTCTCCTGATTTAGTCCTCCTGGTTCAGTCCTGAGTTAGTCCTGGGTTAGTCCTGGTTCAGTCTGTGGCACTGAGCGTATGCTCAATAAATAATGCCTGTGAAGTGCTGTATTTTTGACAATAAAGTCACATCTGTGAATTCTTATTTGTACTGAACAAAGCATAACAATTTCATTTCATTTTGTGATTGTAATTCTTGAAGTTGTAACTTTTCGTATTCTGGTGGATGCTTCAGTTAGAATGCTTTTAATTTGTGTGTGATTTATTACGGGCACGGCCGGGTAATGGGTGGAATGTTAACGGGTCTGGGAGGGCAAAGGTTTAACTTTGACAAAATCAAGGGTTAACAGGCGGACTCCAAAAATTGACCCGTACAGGACTCTATCCCCATATATATACCTGTACTGTCTCACTCCAGCCCCAGCGGCCAAGTACAGCCCGACCTGGACACAAACCTGTGTTAATACTTGTGCTCGTGCAATGACTGATGGCAAGATAGAGCCCGCGGTGAGAATCTATGGAAACACAACAACTACAGTCTCAAAAAGTGTTTTGGATTAAAAAAAAAAAATAATTCAAAAAAATTTGCTTTTTTAAAATGAGTGAACATGACAAAAACAGTGTTAGCTTTTTGCATTTTTATGCAATTTTATATATAAATAATATATTTGATATGTGAGCATTATGAAAATACTTATTTTTTCCTTGATACAAATGTCAGTATTACGGTTTCACTTAAAACAACAAAAAGACAATTGCCTTTAAATATAAAATAGCTGTGGTTTATTCTTTTGAGAACAAAAATGGCAACAACTAAGTGTCTTTTCATAATGATCAATATCTACAGGAAAGAAAGATCAAGTATTCCTTCTATCAGTTACCATTTTCCACCAAACAATAACTTTCAAACTGATTTCATGTTGTGCCTGTATGTCCATTTTCAGTTTCTGTTAACTATGAACATTAAAACGTGTTCATTCATGATGAGAGTTCCCCTCAGTCTTCATGTCTGTAAAAGAAAACATTTGAACGGTTGAAAATACCATTGTTTACACACAACTTCAAAATCGCTTGTATCTGTACAAATTTCTATGGAAAAAGTATAAATGACACATCTGAAAAGAAATTGAGAATATGAAATTTAAAATAAAGTTAACATGCTTGTTTGAATGTGTCAATTTGAATCCAATTTTTACATGTTATAAATTGACATCTCAGACATGACTTTCTTTCAGGGATGAAGACAAATCCAGACATAAATTACACATGTTGAACAGTGACATCCACTTGTGCGTTGCCCTTTCCTGTGTCCCGTTTACTGTAATTACGTCAACGGTTTCAAAAAAAAAAAAAGTTTACTGTGGAGAATATATGGATTACACACATAAGCTTGTTGATAAATCTTAAAGGGAACTTGTTATTGGTCATTTAACTGGTCTTTAGTCCATAACACTGTGCTTGAGTATTTCTACTTGACTGCTGGTAGGGGTTGCTAATGAGTGACCTGTGACTTTAGTGCAATGTTCCCAACTTTCTTTGGGAAAATTAATTACATGATTTTGTCCCTCTTCTTCTGGTCAATTATAGCCCTTGGTTGTCTTCAGCGGGGGCTTCAAGTTCTGTGTAACTAACAAGCTCACTTAATTTTTTCTGCAGTTCAACAAACATCCAGATTAATTTAAGTCGTTATTCTTCAACATCACACAGAAAAGGCAGAAAATAAGACTTGATTAATCCACACTCGCCATTGGAGGGCAGCAGAATATCCGAACAGTTGGCCCCCATTGGAATTGATGTGTTCTGTTCATCTTCCTATACAGAATCCAGATCCCCAACAGGAAGTAGCATTTGACGTCACAGGATTTTAGGTTTAAACATGTAAAAGAGCACAATGTCAGACAGTTTAGGAGTGAGGTGGAGGGTGGTTGTGTCTTTTTGTTAACCACAAACATCCACAAGTCCCAACTGTTCCTTTCCTCCCTCTCCTTCCTGTCCTTTTCCCTATGTCCTCAGATGAGACAAAATACAGCAGATTTGGATGGGACAGAAGGGCAGTTCGATGACAGGCTGTAGGTAGTGTGGTAGGTAACAGCAAGGGCGGCGGTTATCCCTGTGTTGGGGAGGGGTGGTCTGTGTATTTATGTGCATGGGTTTCAGAGTCAGGATGAGGAGCTGTTACGACTGTTTGAGCCGCTTTCGAGGGGGTCCCAGAAAGGGGCACTGCGCCGAGGCCAATGAGCGGTAAGCTTCAGCAACAAGATGAGGATGGGACCCCACCATGGATTTCCAACCTGCAGTCTCCATCACCTCGGCAGCATGGCTAAAAATGAAAAGAAACATTTAAGGTTTTATTACATGGACAAGACAGAGATATTCGGCAAATGCCAGTGGTCATCACATCGAAATGGTAACAACCACATATTTGCAGCGCCTTAAATCACTACGCCCACCAGTAAACACTACTAATACCAACTTTGTGTAACAATTATGCTCCAAAATCTTAGACGGAAAGACATAAGGAGCATTAAAAGAAAAAACTAACAAACTTCCTGATGTATGAAATGACTTGAAGCTTGTAGCAGTGCAACCTATCCATCTCACACCAGCTGACCACCAAACTACATCTAGTCATTCACACAAGTATCAGACCATGAGCCTCATTGGTCAAACAAAGGTTCTGAGTAAAATGATTATGACATGTACATCTGATTAAAAATAACATCATGGATATTTCTGATGTCCTTACTAGTTGATGAAGTCAACGGCTTGTGTTTTGAGCTGGTCGGCGCTATGAAGGTCGGCTAGGATCAGAATTTCTGCAGCGTTATCCACAGAGAGGCTGGTGCACAGAGCATCCTCACACATCACCTTCAGTCTCTCAAGAGCATACTAGAAAACAAACAAAATACTAGTCATCACTTTTTATACCCATTTAATTACAATTTAAAGCCTGTAATTAGAAGTGTTTTGTTTAAAAAAAAAAAAAAATGTTGGCTGCAAAGAAGTCAATAATGAGTTTGTCAAAATAGGTAGAAGATGCCAGTAAGATGGAAAATGCAGGCAAAGAACTCCAAGGCACACTTCATAATTAAAAAGCCTTTATTTGTACATGGCTAGAAGTTTTAAAAACACACCAATGTGTTTCTGCTCTGGTAAGCCTCCCTCAGGATGCATAAGGGCCTTTTGGAGTCATGAAGGAGAGTAATGTGAACAAAGTGTCAAAAAATTTAAACGTTGCTGTGGCCAAACAAAAATGCAAGTATAGCCAAACCAGTATACACAAGGGAATATGTAAGATTATATTTAGAAAATGTGTGTTACCTTGTCAGCTGCTGCAAGTAGATCATCTGCCATCTTGTCCAAGTTTGGAGCCTTGTCTGTGTAAATGAAGCACATCATCTCTTTGAAGACCTCTGGCTCCACATCATTAATCTCCACACGGTTCTAAAAGATACGTAAGTAAAACACAATTCCAGCTTGTTCATCATATTAGAAACTGTATTGTTAAAAAAAACTTAATGTCTTTACATCTCATAAGACATTTTATAGCTATATCTGTCAAGTTTAAATTTAAAATGTTTCAGTACAAAAAAATGTATTAATTAATATATGTAACAATAAAGAACATGGAAGTATAATAAAATCAGGAAGGTGAACCCAAGATGACGTTGTATTGTTTCAGTGGCTTGTGCTCAGTGGCGCATGGGCCCAAAAATTATTTTCCCTTCTGCATTACTTCCTCAATATGGGCTAATGCCTTCCACCCGTGTAACGGCAGTAACGTACACACCATGGTCTGTTTTGACCAATCAGAGCAAGAAATGCTAGAATGTGCCCAGAGCAGTGGGTCACATCAGGCTCAGAGCAGGGCTACTCCAAGTCTTACAAAGCTAACTTAAGTGCTTTGAGGATTTAAAAAAATTTAAAAAAGATGTCCTGTAACCTGAACACATGCAGTTTGATTTCCCCCAAAAAATGCACTGCACTGTATAGAAGAATTCTTTCTGGGCCCAAGTCCCTGGGAGCTGCAGTACCAATTGAGCAGCCACTAGTTGGTCTCAAACCGGGACAGAGAGGGAGGGGTAAGACAAGAAAAAAATTGACTTCAATAACATCCTAGTTAAATACATTTACACATACCTTCTTGCTCTCTTCCATCTCATGTTCAAACATTGCACTGAATACTGGTGAGCGTGCTGAAAAAGAATAACATTACATCATTTTAGCTCCACTTTAGACCTGTAGAATGAATCGTAATCAAAATGGACCAGATACAAGCACTTCTGAGATAAAAATTGCAATTGGATTTTTAAAATTGCAGTTTTGCAATTTAAATTGCAATAGAGCTGCTGCTCTATTGCATATTGTATATTTCATAATAAATAACCTTTCAATTGGTGGTACTAATACAAAGCTACTGCATAAGGGGTGTGTTGTGGTCATGTCCATACCTGCCAAAATGGCTTTGTGGGCCTGAAACTCCTGTCCAGCCACACATAGGGAGCAGTCTGTGAAGCGCGAGTTCTCCCACAGGCCTCCCAACTCGTCTGCTAACCGGCAGTCAGGAACCTTCACCATGTTCATTGTGTTTTGACCCGATATGTTGACAGAGTCTTGCACCACACTCACCTGGAAACACACAGTTTTGTTGAAGAAATGGGTGATTTCCATTCTGCTACATAAAACAGAGGTGTAAGAACAGATAAAATAACACATGTCAATATAATTAACTTGTGACATGTGTATCTAACCACCTCTTAAAAAGGTTAGTTCACAATTGTACCTCACAGAAAAGAGTCAGTTTGTCATCTGGTAAAAGGCCATTGGCCTCATCGAGCAAAAAGTCTCTTCGGATGAACTTCTTAAAACCCCAGTCTTTCCCTTGGACAAAGCGATACGCCCTCTGGCTTTCTGCAGGAGACAAACACAACTTGTTTAAATTGAATACATTGAGTTTTCATTCATTGCAGTGATTTGTGACTTGCCCATAGCTTTGGTTTCCTCTCCTTTAGCATTTAAAATGGAAAACTTGAACTTAGCGCGAACCTCAGCCTTGGGACAGCTGACCAGCAGCAGATAGAGAGAAAGGTAATCTTTGCTCTCCTCATCCAGGCCTTTTGGATTCACTCGTAAACACCTGATGATGGAAGTATGGATAAAAAAATTATACTTGTGTCAATTATTTCACCAGTTATCATTTTGTGGCAAAATGTACCATCTACTGGAGTCTCAGAATGTTTTAAAAGCACACATATTATGCTTGAGTCTGCTACATAGTTATACTCTACGACACCAATGGATCATTATGTTATCGTTTGCACCTTTTAAATATTCATCTACATATTAATCTAAAATAACTTAAATAAACAAGCCTGCTGACTTTCGCGTTAGAAAACTGCAGTACCCAATGGGAGGAACTCCAATGGATAGCTGCAGATCACTCTAGCGAACAGGATTTTTTTTCATTTGCACCAAAATTACTACGTGCGCTGCCAAATCCTGCATAGATCACCAATTAAAAAAAATAAAACTGAAGAATGAAGTAAGTACAGAGCAGTGAATGTATGCTGGTGGTGGTGAAAGCAGGGTTGATCAATATGGTGTCTTGAAAATAATCTTAAAAAAGGATAAACATACCATTTAAGCTTGTCATTGGCCCCTGAGGAGAAGGTAGAACTCTTGATGACCTCCCCCATCTCCTCACGACAAAAGCTGAAGTTGTTAATGGTCCACATGTACGAGAACTTTACCACTTTGATCTGGACAGAGAATCATTCATTTAAAATAGGACTTGTATTGTCAATTGTCATGAGTTGTTATTCTTCTCAATACCTGTGTGTAACACCAGCTCTCAGCCACAGGCCCGCTGGACATTTCCGCAGGGGGAGGGGGACTCGGGACTCTTGACATTGCCAGCGTGACAGGTGTCCAGTGCAACAAGGATAAAAAGAAAAACTGCCTCTCCACTCAGCCCTCCACTTCAACATTCATCTACATCAATACATGCCAAGGTGGAAGCAGTTTGCCCCCTAAGAAAAAGGCCAATATGTTAGAAAACAGATAACATTGATACTTTGCAGCTGATGTCATCAACATTCCCTGGTGGTGTGATGCTAACTGAGCGCACTACTTACTGTGTTAAAAGCGGTTACATTTAACAGTTAAAATAAATCAGATCAGATTGTCTAACATGATCTGACCAGAAATAATTTACTTAGTTGGAACTATAACAAGTGAGCTGATCTGTGCTGTTAAACAAGTCTCTAACTCATAAAATTATGTCACTGGCTAGCTAGCATCAGCCAACGGTTTTTCAGTCAGTCACTACCACCTTTTTTGTTAAAAAGTAAGCTTCTAAACAGGACTATGCATGAGTTTTCATACTTAAAACTTAAAACCTTTTTGTATGTTTGGGTCACTATAGTAACAGCTAAACATTATGCCAATACACACATGTTGAACACCCCCAGTGGGACGCCACTGCAAAGTATCAATAGGAAGATAATATTAAAAGGATTAACAATTATGTTGTTTTTATTTGATGATCATGTAGGGATTAGATGGATGGCCCTTGATGTGCCAAGCTGGCAATATGGTGACAATAACTGTAGCCAGAATTATGGGCCAAAATGCAGCCTTTATATCTTTAAAGGTGATTTAAATACTGAACAAAATGGGTGTGAGGAATGTACATCATTGTACTCAGAACAATAGCAGTAAATAGTGATTGTATTTAATTGACCTCCATTAGCTATCAGCTATTCTTCCTGGAGACCTGTGTACCATGTTTTGTGTTGATGGGGGAAAACTGGAGTACCTGAAGGAAAACCACCCAGACACGGGAAGAAATATGCAAACTCCACACAGAACCCAGGGATCTAACCCAGAACCTTCTTGATGTGAGGCATGAGTGCTAGCCACTGTGCCGCCTTACAGTACATCATGCACAAATATATAAATCAAACAGCCATATTTAATTTAACTCTCTATTGAAAATGTTCACTTGTGTTCAGCTTCATATCAATGAACACTAATTTCAACCAATCTTTTCTGTAAGAGAAACATTTTGATGGAGTGAGCAATAGCAGTAGTCACGTTTAGAGGTTAGAGAAAAATTGAACGACACTTGCATGTAAATAATGAGGCAACAAAGAAAAATTACTTGTACAGACAACACAAGGTTCAAAGGAAAGCTGATAAAATTATCTATTTTTCACATGATCTATTGTAATTACTGCACAGCAGAAATGACTCTTGAAAAAGATAAGCGTCATTCAAATTAAATCCATACACAGATACTTCCTCTCGTCTTTATAATAAAACACTCTTTTAATAGACTGAAGCTTGCGAAAAGTAACTTAAACTTTAAGTGCGAAAAGCAAAAAACACATCATTTGAAACAATTCAGAAACGATATCTCTCTTGAATAGAAAATGGGAACAACAGCAGGCTCACATTATAGCCCTCACCTTAGCCAAAAGCCCTTGGGATGAACGGGATAATCTGTCATGTTGAAAACCAAACACAACAATGTACAAATACATGACAAACATCATTTTACACCATGTTCAGCGAGGTTTTGGTGAAGAACAAATAACAACAGGTGCAAATGAAAGCTACTGACAAATAACAACGTAAATATAACTTAATATTGCCACAATTTCATAGGCCAAATGGAAACGGATTTAAAATGTACTGTGATCTTGGCTTATGTTTCTAAATTGTATAAGATGTTATGTAATTCATGTTTACCTCGATAGCTCGGAAGCAGCCTGTCGAGCACTCTTCTTGAAGCTATACCTAGCACTAAACCTAACAAAAAGGGCCAAAAAATATCGCAACAAGGACGGTAATCTAAAGGACATATGGCTGATTATACGGCCATTTAAAGCCTTTCATTTTTATCTAACGTTGTTGAGTTCAGATTGGCGAAAGACTCACCTTATTATTAGGTACAAATTAAAACACTAATACGGGATCTTGTGTTGTTGTTAGCTGAGGGGCTAGCGTTAGCTGTAAGAAGAAAGAACTGATCCTGTGAACACGTTTGAAGCGCCACCTGCTGCTTCGGAGGAAATGTTTTCCTTTATTTACCTCATCTGTCTTTATAATTAATGCTTTAGTAGACTGATATTAACCATTTAGTAATAGTTCAACTACAGAGAAAGTAAACATTAGAAAAAAAGATTTTAAAAAATATTCATAATTTACAGTGCAAAATAACAGTAAGTATTGTAGTATTTAAACTTTAATTATTTGTACAAGTATATACATTTCAAATGAAAAAGACATACACAAAGAACTTGAGTCAATAAAAAAAAAATTAATCTACAAGCCCAGCCAATATGAAAACGTTTATCTTCTTTTAGGGAAAACTACATTCCCACTTGTTGCAATTGGTATTAAAATCTTACGCTGATCCATGCGAAGATATTTTTCAATGAGAACTTCCACTGGGACCTTATCATTAACATGGCCCTGTCTAAAAACACATAATAAATATTACAGTTATTATATTGTAAAGCATAGTAATGTAGACAAAGAAATTAACTAATAGTCTCACCTACCTTCTTAGTAAAAGTTCACAATCTGCAACATCTATTGTTGATCTCCTTGCATGTAGAGCATATGCCTCCAAGTCTTTTGCAAGACGGTCAAAAAACTTGTCCATTCTGTAAAAGCAATTTACACAACCTTGTGTTACTAAGTTAATATATTTGAAGTGAATTATTAAAATGGTATTTCACACTGGACTTACACATCTTTTAAAACTGGGTAGACATCTGCAGAGACTTTTGTTTTGGTAAAATGCTTAAACACATTCATCAGGTAGCTTTTGGGGAGGCCTGCATCACTCTTTAGAGATCTAGGTTTCCTCTGGCCTTTTTGTTTAGACTTTGGACCTGCACCACTTGAAACACATCATTTAAAAGGACATCAGTAGTGTATAAGAATATCATAAGTGTTGTGTATCATAAGTTGAGTGTTGTTTAAGTGTCTAATCAAAACCAAAGTTTACCTAGGCTGAATATTCTTGGAAGTGAAAGGTGAGGCCTGTGGATCACAATTTAAGAAATTCCTCTTTTCTTTGATAAATGCAGGTGTCGTGACAGGGAAATCTGTAAGGAGAAGAAATTAAAAACATTAAATATTATTATGAAATATTGCTGAAATTAAAACATACCTTCATTACAGTCCTCTTCCTCCTCCTCCTCACCCCCCTCCTCAAAGTATTCCACCCGTTCAACTTCATCTGGTGGATCACTTTCCTGAAACGTGTTTTCCTTATTTTCAGTGAGGTCAGCTTCAACTTCAGCATCATCATCTTTGTAGACTGAGGGTTCAGCCATATCATTAAAACTTTCTGTAAAATATAGCAAACAGAGATACATTTATGTAGTGAAATGCATATACAAATGTGTGCATGCTCTTACCAGGTATAGTGTCAACTGGAAAATCAGCATCAGTATTTTGGGTAGGCATAACCAGTTCACCATCTGTACATACTGCTCTTTGAGAGATGTGTTCCAAATTTCCATCTTCATCCTCTTGTGAATCTGCCTTCAGCACTTCATCACCCTCAGAGTCCCCCACAGAATCTTCGGCCTCCTCTTCAACACCACCCATGTCAGGTTCTGCCTGCTCCACCTCCTCATCACCCTCCTCTTTCTCACCTCCTTTCTCTGCAGTTTCATTTTCTTCCTTTTCATTCTCTACCTCTTCCTCACTTTCCTCTTCATCTTGCATCTCCTCCTCATGCATGGGTTCTTCATCATAAACTTGGTGACTTTGCTTTTCAGTTGCAGGATCCTCCTTTTTGGCCTCTTCACCGTCCTCACTGCCACTATGATTTTCAGTCTGAATATTTGCTTTGTCCCCACTCTGAGAAAATGTCACTGCTCCAGCATCATCTTCTGTTCCTGTTTGAGAATTACCCCCTCCAAAACTGTGATCCTCTATATTGTCCACCGTTTCCGACTCTGCTAGATCACCAACCACAAATGACTGGATTGCTTTCATTTTCTCCAGTTCAGACTGGCATGGTGTGTTTTTATCCAAGGCTTCAGGTATGTCATTGTAAGCTGATGAGGACTGGTTTCTGTCCTGGTCCTCTGCCATAGTATTTTCTTCCAATGGAAATGAATAGGGCTGTTGATGAACATCCAACTGCAAGTCACTTTGAAACCGAGATGCCATAACTGTGGGCTTATCCTGTGTTGCAAGTGTTGGATAATTTGACATAATGCCATCAGTTTGCGCATAGAGCGCAGTGTTACAGTGGACAATATCTGTAGTAATATCAGGTTCACTGATTTTGCTTAGGCCCAAAGCAAAACCCACAGAGCAGGTGGTTTCACCAAGATGGGTAGGGGCTAAAATACTTGTGCCTGCAATATATTATATATAAAAATAGGTCAGATCAATGAAACAAAGAAAACAGATGTCCAGCATTGACACTAGCCCCATTATATACTAACAAAAATATATTCAAAATACCAACCATGGTTTCCCATTTCTCTTTTATCTACAGCTGCTCCAAAGTCTTCTTCTGAGACCTTTCTGCGGTTGGATCCTTTTCTCTGTAGAGCTTTCCTCTCCGTTCGAACATCAGTAAAAGGTGTCTTAAGACTGAGTGATGTGGAGCTTCAATAAAACAGGAGCACAGCAGCAGATTTTTACATGCAATACTTCATCCAAAAACTCTTTTTTTTTTTGCTCTATTGTAAGGGGCCAATTACCTTGACAAAGATAATGAAGAGTGATCATCTAATGATTCTTCTTGTGCTACATCTTTGGAAAATTGTACATATGAAAGCATGTTCATATAAATACTATCAGTACATTGTCACTAATTTGATGTTCTTACCTCTTACTCCTTTAAGGCGCTTTTCAAATGCAGTAACATTTAGACTACGATAGGGCCGCTTACGATTGAGTCTTTTTACAGTAGTTTCAACATTGCCAATAGTTAAATCAGAAAGCTCCAGTCCTGAGAGCTCAATACTGTGGATTAAAAGCATGCGTTTAGTTTCAAATGAATGCCAGACTTCTTTAATTTATATTTAATATATAATGTATATAACCAGATAATTTGGGGAAAAGTAAGGATTACATTACAAATGCATCCCCCACCTAGGACGTCTGCTGTGTAGACTGGAGTCTGGAGAGGGCTGGTGAAGTAGTTGTTCCCGTGGCTCAACATGCTCATTAACCAGAGGGGATTTAACAGGCTCTGGAAAAAATAATAACAAATTTTAGTAATTTCACTTGTGTTTTGACAGTCATGGTGTGTTCGTACCAGTAAGCAGAATGTTCTTGAATATTTGCCTCGGTGTATCGCCATCATCAAACAGCATGGACGCTTGACCTGGAGTTCTTTTTAACACAGTAGATGTAGTTCTTCTTTTGTTGGGAAGTGTCTTACGGGAAATACTCTAAAACCAAAAACGGGTGAATCAGCTAGTCTACCATGATCGATCCATGGGTTTCAAATGACTTCTGAACCAACCTCCCGCATTTTGTGCTTCAAACTTCGTCTAAGCATCCCCTGTGGAGTGTGCGCGCCCGGGTCATTCGTGTTTAGTCTACCACTGCGTCTGGGTGCACTGTTTTTGGCTGCAACACTGAACAAATGTACACACATATTTTGAACATTATTAGATCACCTGAAGTTAAATTAGAGAACAACTAATGCTGCAAATAAACGTGGCAAATTAGCTATCAAACTTGTTCTGATCAGAGACAGTTTAGGCTCGTTTTAACATGAAATTATACCTGCGTGTTAAAGGAGTCCTGGGTGGCTCGACGTTTAGGATGTGTTTTATAAGGACCCGAGCAGACAAATCTTCGGTTGAATCCATTTGGAAGGGACGTAAACTTCAGGCAAACTGTTAGCTTGACGGCAGGTACTCTCCGACAATCACGCACAGAAAACGAGAAGCAAAAAAGGACAACTTTGTGCGAACGTCTAAAATAATGAAGCGGCTAATGAAGTGGATGTATAATTTAAAAATTGATTTAACCTAAATCAGGCTGTGAAGCCTTTACTGTCCTTATCCCGCGTTATTTTGAAGTTTGTCCCAATATCTCGCGATGTTTTATTTTCTTCGTTCTACTTACTTGATGGCTAACATCGCCATCTGTAGGCTGTGGTGCAGCATTGAACCATAGACTTCTGAGGTCTGACGATCGCTATTTTATCACTGGGTATTCATTATGCAATTCTGTCAGTAGACCACGCACAGTAGAAAAAATATGTGTCTCCTGCGATTGTCTATGCTACAGAAAGGTCTATGTATATGCTGGACACATACAAAAATCTATTATCTATGGTCACATGTTAAAATTTCATCATTTTATTATTATACTATATAATATACATTCTTCTTGCCATACATTACAGGCAACATTTTGCATTGAAAGATGGAATATTTTGTTATTGTTATATTTAAATTGTTAATTGGGAGGTCCTAATTTTTCATCTTTCTGAAATAACCTGGATAATTATAACAAGAATGTATGTTATTGTTTGCCATTAGCACAACACTGTTTACACCACGACTTAAAGCATTAAGTAAATATTCTTTTATTAGCAAATAAGTTATACTAAAACTTTTAAATTATATTGCCTAATAACCTTCTGAATGTGAAAACAAATCAGTTTGATTAACAACAAACTAACTGGATGTTGAAGGGAATGACTGGTCAGTCTATCTACTATAACAGCAAAAATATAATTGTTTGAATACATGAATTACATGAATAATGGAAAGCTACTTAACCTTCCAATTGTAAAAGAAAATGCTTAAAACATAGTCCACTCAATATATTATTTTATTTGTATTTGGCAATAAAGTGCAAACGTTTCACATACTCATACATATAAGGAAAGTTGTGATATTTAAAAGTCTGGTCTGTCTTTCTCGAGCTTGGAGTAGTCCATGTTGATTGAAAAAAGCTACAAAGAAAACAGAAGGACCCACACGCATTATGTTAGTTTATCAAGAACAAACACATTTAATTGTGAGAAGAGCTAATTCATGGGCTGCGAATAAAAAAAAAAAAAGTTGGTATTATTATATTATTATATAAGACTTGTGCCTATCTTGTTATGGAACAAGCTATCCAGTGGCCCAAAAATCTAATTGAGGAGCTGATATGTCATAGTGTTTCATACAGTATAGGCCAGGGGTCTTCAGTCTGTAGCTCGGGACCTACTGGTAGCTCTCCAAGGGATTTTGGAAATATACATATTGCACTGAATAACAAAAATTTCATTGATTAAATGCCCATTTCCATTGCAAATGTATAATTGTGATGCCTATATTTGTGCATTGATAATTGGATAATGGTTTATGTTTTAGAGACATCTAACTGTACTTCATCTTTGGCTTACCATGGCTCTTATATTTACTCAGTTTCTGAGGGCCACTAAAATTAGCAACTAATTTTTGTTTTACAAAAAGTAGCTCACAGGAGGAAAAAGGTTGGAGACTCCTAGTATAGACCTACCTTGTACTGATGATTTGGCTGTAGCTTGTTCCAGGGTTCAGGATTATTCTTGCGGTCCCATCTACACAAAAGACAAAATGTGCTGGCACTGGAAAATGCTTAGGTGATCTTGTGAATGTATGCAATAACTTACGAGACATCAGGGTTTTTCAGAGCTAACCGAGCCAGGTACAACATGCTCATAGTTGCTCCTCCACCAATGAAGATGAAGAGAGGTATGAGCTGTGTAGAAGGTATAACATGTTATAACATTAGAACTTTAGAACTTAATGTCAGGGCACCTATAATGAGCTCCACAAACTTAATAGGTTTATAGTGTGTCTATGAAGAAAGAGACTCTAGACTAAAATACATACATCGTACAAAAAAAAAAAAAAAAAAAAAAAAAATGAAACTAAGTGGGTAAACTTACAAATATTTAGCGGTGGATAGCGGTAGAGGATAAGCCTTATGAAAAATGGGCCCAATAAAAAATAAAAAAATCCTGTCACGAACTCCTTTGTGACAAGCAATATGGAAACTGTTTACAACAACATGGAAAGTTGACCCAGTCGCCCTTGGATCAAAGGTACACTGTTATTCAGATCAGGCCTGTAAGAAGACCCCACAAGACGCACTACGTGCCGCAGCAGTCTGCTTATATGGCCGTAGAAGGACCCGACACATGTGTCTCTCGTAAAGTGAATTATTACAGTATTGTTGTGTAGTTAAGATATGTTGTCTGCCCTACATCTACAGGCCTGTCATAGGCCCTAATACTGACCCATTTGCGTAAGAAACGTAAGGTGCTATGGCATTACATTACAGATTTAGACTTTCCACTGTCACCCCAAAAAATCTCTTAATCCTGCTCGGGATAATTTTGCCATTTATGGTTTGTAGTCTATGGTTGCATTTCTTCACAGGGAGCGCGTGCGGCTACAATGCGCCCTACCTTCCCATGAGAAGACGTTTCAATGTCATGGCTCTCTTACTGAATATCGTAAAGGAGAAATGAGAAATACTCACAGCGGGGTGACTCTTGAGCTGTTTACGCACGACCGACAGTATTGCCATGTTTCTCTAAATGCAGTCTTT
Source organism: Boleophthalmus pectinirostris (assembly GCF_026225935.1). Lineage (NCBI taxonomy): Eukaryota > Metazoa > Chordata > Actinopteri > Gobiiformes > Gobiidae > Boleophthalmus > Boleophthalmus pectinirostris. The sequence goes on along the minus strand of NW_026571047.1, from coordinate 13,942,390 downwards.
TCTTGCGACAAAAATGAACCCTTTCTAGGTATCTCTGATGTTTCCTATAGTAATTCTGAATGCCCACCGCCCGCAGTACCACCTCCAATACGCTCAGCCAATCCCACACGATCACGACAACAGCTGTACACGCGCCGTGCCAACGCAGCCCACACCCAACCACGGGTCCGAGCTATACGTAGAGCAGAAGAGCGTCTGTAAAAGCAGAGATTATTCTACTGAGGTTAACAGCAGATACAGCCTGCATAAAATGCCCCAGGAAGAAATTCTAATTGCCCAATTTATGATAATGTCAGAAATAACATGGAACAATCCAAACTTATGACAAATTTAATATCAGCAACACATTTGACCATCATAATGTGGATGTGGGCTAAACACAGAACCTGAGATAACAATGTCCCAAACATCCACAAAAATTCAAAACATTTAAACAGACATATCTAGGTGAAAAAATAAGTTCATTAGGATTTCACCAGGTAAATAAAAGAGTGAAAAGGTTAGTAAGATGATCACATTTGCTCACACAGACACTCATTTTCAGACATTGTCAGACTGTAAACCCAGGACCAACATATGGAATTAATACCATCTCCATAAAAAACCCTTTCCTGGAAGTGCATAAAAATCCACCGAATACAAACTTGTTTAACACCTGCCTAAATTATACTGGCACAACAAATCTAGCAAAGTAACAATTTTAGCTTATGTTGCAGGTCGGTAAAGATGTAGAAAAATATACATTACTACCCTTACATTTACAAAGTACAAAAGTGAATATAAAAATATGAATTGCAACACAAATGGTGCAGTTCAAATTGTGCAAACATATCTACCAGAAATAAAACTATTTAAACATTAACTTATCAGAGTGTAAGCAAAAAAACATCTTCAAATACTAAGGCTTATAACTATATACCACTAAAACTTGTTAGGTAGTCAACTAGCTGGAAAACCTCAAACCTATACACGATGAGATGATCCATCAAGAATAGAATTACATTTTACACAAAACAGACAATTTAAAGCAAGAACACAAATGCTGAAGCTTTAGGTATCAATTTTACCCAAAACCCAGCTTTTGAAAGTCTATTTGTGATTTACTTTTTTTTTTTGTTTTTTGTAATTGTATTTATAATTAGGTAACTAAAAAGTACCCAACAGATTTGTCATGCTTTGTGCACCACCAATGGTGCAAAGTCAAGTCAATTCAGGCAAAACATGAACTTAAGGAAATGGGGTTTGGGTTTTATGTGCTTGGCAGTCATATTTTGAAATATGTCAGATGTTCTTTGGATAATTTCAAATTTGTGTTAGTAAACCCCAAACAAATTAGGGGAATGTCAGGGGCCAAAACATATCTTTGGAAAATTAAGAGGTCATAAATTCAGGAAAACAAGCAGCTTATTAAATATTATTCAGAGATTTGTGCTCATTTTCTGCACACAGTTTTTGTTAAGTTTCTGCTATGTTCAGGAAAAGAATGAACTCTGTATCATGTCTTAGGAAAAAGCACAACCACAAGTGCCCTTGTTCACAAGGTTTCCTAGTTAGCCTATTAACCCAATCCCACTGTCTGTGTAATCAGAAAGCCAGGCCCTCCCCAGAGGCCTCCATCACAGAGCCAACAGGGACGTTGCCACTGGAGGTGGATTGGTCCGCCAAATTGCTCGCCGGAGACACAGAGAGACTGCGAAACAACAGGTCCATGGAGGGGAGCAGGGGCTTAAGCAGACTTACAGGGCAGAATGCAGAGCCGCCGTGGGAGGTAAAGTTCACTTTGTTGGGGTCTGGACAGGAGGCAACGGCAGGTTTTGGCAGATCCATTGTGCTAAAATAAAAATAAAATGGGTCAAACACTGAACCTTCGAGCACAAAAACAAATCAATTTTTGTTGACAAACTATAGATGCAGGCTTTGCAATTTGTCCAGCGTAATATTAAATTTTGTTTAATACATTTTACTGCAGCCTGTAGGGTAAATGTTAGTAAGTAAATCTTTATTTACATAGCGCTTTTCAAAGACATTTTCTGTCCCCAAAGACACTTTACAGAGCATTATTCAGCATTCTTTCACTAATTAGGAATAATGAAAACATCCAATAGGACTGCTAAACATCAATACTCTGCACCTGACAAATCAACGTTTGTGTTGTATTGCCCATTATGTTTATAAACTCTAAAAAAGGATATTCATATGTACAAACTACCAAGTCAAGCCGACAGCTTTGGGGTCGGTATAGCCCAGATTACCATAAATCTATTATTAAAAGTGCATCATTAATCTGACAATTACTTCAATAACTGATAATTACTTACTCAATTATTATTATTTTTTTAGCCCTAAAAGGCCACAGCCATTACCTTGTCTCTTCCCAAACTCTGACTTTTTCACAACCTTCGGGAGGTTCTCTCTGAAAGCAGAAGCTCTTGTTGGGCCCAGGAGACGATGAGATCAGCAGGGGCAGCTCTGACTCACTCTGGGAGCTTAATGAAGACATGGGACACATCTCTGTACTCTCCATTAGTCCTGTAAATAAGAAAACATCTAATACATTCACCAGCCACTTTTTAATACAACTAGCTAATACTTTGGTGCATCACAATCATCACACAGCTGTTATTTTGTCTAAAAACTAAACATGCATGACTGCTCAATCTGTGGAGAAATAACCTTGGTGCATGTGCTCAGAAGTGGGTGGCGAGGTAGATTTGCCTGTGGGAGAGCAGCAGGGGGAAGAGGAGGTGGAGGATGAAGAGAGGGGTGTAGAGGCCTGGTCACTTTGGGATCCACTGCTACAGCTGTGGGATGGGATAGGGGCACGGTGTCCATCTGGCACTTCCAGAAACTGTTAAAATAATGAGCATTTGAAAACAACACACCTCTAAAATGTACTGTGGTTTGTTATAGGTACCCTTTGGAGTGCAGGCAATGGCTGGCAGAAGAACATGCCTTCCAGCTCCTGATTGAGACCCTCCACGCTGCACCGAAGTTTTGGGACCAATGTCGACAAAGGGGCAAGAGGAATGGGAATAGGCTTGGTCTAAAAAGAGAAATGGTATGTTCGCAAAACATGTAGAAGACACATCTCATTTATCAAGCAAATACATTTCTACAAACTTTTAAAATCCCTTGTTCATCGGCTATTTTATCAAATCATCCAACATCATTAATTAATGTAAACATTAATTACACGTAAAAAAAAACAAACAAATCTTGTTTTCAATGACATAAGACAACCACAAGTTTAGACAACTCTACTCTTAAAAGCAGAAGCAACATGATTTATTGGCTTTCCTGTTGCTCCAGTGTTGCATGACATTCATTTCCTTTCAACTACTGCCTCATTCACATCTCAAACCACATACATCATAATCTGTGCTCTAAAAAACAAATGCACAACCACCTCACTGTCATATGTGTGAGTGTGAAAGGTGAGGTAATGTGTTTGGGACAAGGTTAGGTACCTGTCCAGCTCCTTGGTGACTGTTCCCTTGTGCACATCCGTGGAGGTCTTTTTCATGATCTCCCGAGACACTTAGTTTGCTGCGCTGCTGAAGCTGCTGTTTCAATTTAGCAATCTACAATAATAATACTTTTCAGTCAACTGAGCTAAAATAATGATTTAAGTTGATAATAGACACTGACCTCTTTGAGCTGCTCAGCACTGCCCCACGATGCTGAACGTTTGTGGTTAATGCTACCTTGTTGGCTTTGGGAGTCGTCAAACCATGCATCTGGAGTCTGGAAAAATAAACACATGCAAAATAAAAATTCTAACATTTTACAGGTATAAAGTAGCAAATATGGCACAAAACTCTTAAATCAGAATTGACCACATTTTGACAGTACATCATGCAAGGGTTTTTCATGCTTTATGCTTGATCTGACAGTACATGACACCGGCACACCCACAGACTCACTGCTGTTTGCACTTGAAGAGCAACAGGGCCATAGAAACTGAAAAACAGAGAAGGTGGAGGATGTGGGCAAGTGTAGAGCCTTAGCGAGAGCCTGCACCCTGAGCCTGCACCCTGAGCAGAGGATGGTGCAGCCAAAACGGCTTTGTCAGCTGACACCAGGGACTGTTCTCATGGCTGTGGTTCTCTTACTGTGTAATAACTCTGCGTACTGTGGACACTCCCTTCCCCCTATCTCCTCTGTACTCTGCAAAATGTGCAAAGTTATCTTTCGCATTATGTCATAATACAGTTTCTCCTTAAAAATCAGTGCTTTACCAGCATTATTTGGAGATATATTCAACTTGAGGCAGAGATGTTGGCACATTTCTGAAACTTAACTTCAAAATATTAGAGTTTAATTTTTCTCACATTAGATGGTGCCAAGTCACAAGTTTTCTCACCTGAGTAGATTTGTCTTTCCGACACAAGCTGCTGGGGCTGTCAATCTCTTTGGGCCAGTGTCCATGCAGGTAAGGCCCGACAATGGCATCAAGGGACACTGTCCGCCTCATGCCACTCTGCTGATGGGCTTTGGCCTTTCCAGCTGTAGAGAGGACCCAACATTATGCAAAAAAGAATCTTGAAAAATGTTTCATTGGGGGAAAAAAAAACAAAAAAAAAAACTAAACAGACAACTACGCACTAAACTAATAAAAGCATGCCAGCGTCATATAAATACTTTGGATACTATATTATTAAATACAGTTTTATTTTGTGTGATCATGCATCTTGAATTTCAAATATACATTAGATTTAAAATGTATTTGGCATTGTACTTTTATGGCAGAATTGTGTTCATTTTTTAAGCAAGCCATGTCCAACTAATAAAAAGTGAAGCCTATGCCAATTGCCAAGACTGCTTTAACGATAATTCTTTCGTGTAAAAATGACAAACTCACCATCTCTTCGGTTGAACCTTGGTTTGCAGGCCAACTGAAAGGGCACCGTTGCCTTCAGAGGCTGTAGACCTAAGGGAGCCCCCCGGCTCTGTCCCAGTCCACCTCGGCTGGACATGCTTGCAGGAGCAAGTGCCTGTTTTGTGGGTGTCCTGCCTGGAGCTTGGGGGCGCTCTGCTGCAGTCTGACTGTTACCAGCTGCACGTCTTCCTTAACTGATGATGACTACTCAAAAAAACCGTTACAAACTTCAGTCTAGAGTCATCTGAACAACATTTACACCCGGATTATTCTTCTAACTACACGTTTCTTCATAATGATGAATTATAGAGCGCTTCCGTCAGTATAATTACTTTGAATCACACTTTTCCTTGCTTGGGTGCGAGTTAGCAGTTTAGCAAGCAAGTTTCTTTGTGAGGATGTTGCGATATTTCACCCCGGTCTAGAAAAAGGAAGCTGCTCCCGTCTGAAAAAAGCGACTAAAAGTTGATCTCCTGCGTCTTCTGTGCAACGCCGAAGGTCCCATTCATTATCTAGGTCGGATTATGTCGTGTTTTGATGGGCCTGAAAGTTGGCAGTTGTCTCAGCTGTCCTCCGAGTTCTTGCTCTAAACACTTGCTTCACACGCTGCTGGTGTGGATTTAATTATGTTGGGGCCGTGCCAAGCCGCGCTTCTTACTTCTGATTGGTTAATGCGACATCGTAATTCCATCTGATTGGACATACCTCCATCAATCAAAAAAGTTTACTGTCACCGCCTACAACAATGAAACCTCAAAACTTTGCATTAAACATTTATCAACAGCATATAAAATAGTCCAAATGAAAGACAATTAGATTGTGATTGAAAGCAAGTTCAGCCGTATAGTGTAGCCGTCTTATGTGAATGTATCCAATTCCCCCCCCCTTCCTATCCATTTAATGTTGAAAAGTTGAAAAGTAAACTGAAATTCCCAATTGATGCACTGACTTAAGCAGATTTATCTTAGCAGAAGCACAATCATGTGAAATTTAATATTTATTTCACTATGATAGGCATAGGCCATTGCAAATTTGCAGTTTAAGTCAGAGGTGTGACAGCTGATTTAGGGTGGTTTGTGTTCATGTTCAGCAGTGTGCTGGGATCTGGGAGATAAATGCACCGACTAAGAGTCTCAAAGGGAGTGCCAAAGCTTTGGCTGATGAACTGTTTACAGATAACATAACATGGCTATCCTCATTTAACATTTACATTACATTTACAGCACCAGTGTAGCATTAATTAGTGTTAAGCAAAAATGGGGTGATTCAAGTGCCCAAACATGTGCCCAACAACCACATTTGTCTATTTCATTGACCAAGCTTCTAAAAGTGAATGCTTTTTGTCAACCCTTTCTCATACAGAGGTAGTTAATTGGGCTGTGTTAAATTGGAATGTGCCTCTTTCATAATGCATTTCATCTATCTGCCAGAGGACCTCCAACTGCTGTTTGCCCTGTCCCTTGTATTAGTCAGTCTTAAGAAACAAATGGTCCTAACCTATGACCTTGTAAGTTTAAATCCTTTCAGTGGTAGAGTGAAGATACAAAAGGGAGACATAGACAAAGCATGACCAGGGCATTTCTTTCTAGCTACAGTAATGTTACTCTCTGATGTTGCCTTTAGGCCAAAGACATACACATAGCTATATATTTCTCGGATCTGTTATCATCAATCAGTACAATTGATTAAAACTAGTCAATGAAGAAATTAAAAGATGCATAGTACAGTCCTAATGTCGTACATAATTACATATGGACAGAGATAGCATTTAAATGTGTATTATTCAAAAAAGGCAGTTTTATTGCAGTTTCAACACAACCTCCCAGCGTCAACATAATGAGATTTCTTTTAATAGAAAAGTGAAAAAAGAAATCCCTAGGCAGTTTCAATAGTTCTATCTTATATTTGCCTAAAGCAAATAGATTTGAAAAAGAAAACATTCATTTTGCATAGTAACAAAGCACTTTGTATTTTTGATGTAATACATATTTTTATATTCAGATAAAAGTGTCTTTTCAAGGCCTATTCTAAAACCGGCATCTAAGTTTTCAATGTGTAATAATAACACTTTGATTTCTCAAATAAATAAATAAATAAATACATACATAAATAATAAAACAAAAGACCTTGTTTGTCCTTTGAAGGTACTGACAGTTCAGCACCAGCTCTGACAGTGTTATGCAACAGACAGAAGGAGAATGGTTGATAACACACACAACAATGGGCAGGGCCTACAGTTAATGCTAAACAATGACGTTTAAGAATTATATCAAACATTCATCCATTACAGTCCCAAGCAGACACTTCAGAATTATAATAATTTGTACTTTACGGATTTGGCAAAGCTCAAAGTAAAGGGACATGTATATGGACAACACATCTGCTTACCAAAAGCAGTCTTTTTTTTTTTATTTATTTATTTTTTTATTGTATCTTCCTGTTGAACAGTCACAAGGAGTTGGCAGTATCTTTGGCGCCTCCTAGCTGGGTGAGGGAGCAGGACTGTTGTCGGTGCTGATATGGACCAGGCACTCACTGGATTTGAGGCTAGCCATAGACTTGCAGCTGGGAAGGGAGGCCAAAGAGCCACACAGGCCCATCATTGAAGGTGTGTAGTCCTTTTCTAGGATTAAATATCAAACAAGTAATTTAGATACTGATTTCAGTGGACAATTAAATTGCATTAATTTAAAATGCAAATACCAGTGGTACACCAGGGTCTATTCTGTTTCCCTTCGATCCTCTGAGAGTCTGAATCCAGACTGATCTCCACTGATAATAGCTCTGTACTCGGGAAGCTCCGCCTAAAATATTTTAAAAAGTCAATGATTTAACATGGTTATTAAACCGTGTAAAATGCATTTGCCTAATGTACTGATTGAGCAAAGGAAATGAGAAAGTTGATATCTTGCAGTGGTGGAAAGAGTAAATTTATACTTGAATAAAAGTACTGTTACATGGTTAAAAAATGTACTCAATAACAAGAACAAGTACTGCTGCCAAAGTTGTACTTAAAGTGCATTTCATAGATGCACAAGGATAGCATTTTTCTGACAGGTTCAACATTGACATAAAATAAGGGCAATGTATTTCATTTTTATTTATCAAATCATAACTACTGTGTAATTCATTCCACCCTTAATAGAAGATATTTTTATTTGTCTTTTACCACAAATATGTGCATTTTATGCATTATAAATCATAAAATTGTTCATCAAACCTGCGAAACATCTGAACATCTTCTTGGCTGTTGTATGACTGCAGTGAGGGCCATTGGTTGATCAAAGGAATAGAAATATTCTTTACCAGGTGGCTTGGGTCACATGGAATCAGGCTAGTCCTGTCAAAAAACACATTTCAGAGATAACTGTTAGAAATATTATATATCATATTCATCATATATTTCTTAATTCAGAATAATTTGACCCAATTGATGGACTATACAAACACCGAAGTACATCCAAATAGATCTTTTATGACAGAAAGCTGCATTATGCAAATAAATGTCCCTAAAAATAAACAATTAATGATTGAAATACTCAAACTAAATAAACTTAATAATACATTTTATCTCTAAATATTCTCTAACTAGAAGTCCAGCAATCCTACTTTCCATCTTTATTTGGTAATTTTTTTTTTTTTTTTTAATGCCAATACACAATAATTACTGTTGCCTAGCTAACTACTAAAATAATAGTTTGTTGCAGCCAGCTTAGGTTAGTAGTCCTAAAACTTGTTAGAAGTTTTCAAATCTAAGAAGTTCATACTCACATCTGTTCCTGCAACTCTAAAATGACAGCCTCCAGTTCTTGTTTCTCTTTCAGTGTTTGGGTCTGAAGCTCCTCGAGTCTGGACCGGAGTTTCTTGTTTTCAGTCTCAGTGTTTTTGAGCTGAGATTCACGCAAACGAACCAGTTCCTCCAGATACCCCTACCACCACATATGTGCAATTACGATGCAAAAATTAGCTAAATAAACAAACAAACAAATAAATATATACCTTCTGGGCATTGACAATCTTGAATCTTTGCTCCATCTTGCGACACTTGTTGCTCCAGCTCTCATCATCGGTGACCAGTGGAATATAGGGGTGTTCAGGAATACTGTCATCACTAGTGCTGCTGTCAACACTCCTTCGATCATCTTCATCACTGAGATACTCGTAACTGTAGAAAGAGTAGGCACAAATATTTAGCATACAAGTGTAAGTATATTATGAGTTGTTTATACGTTTGTACCTTTGTGTAAATTTTAAGTAAGGAGTATAGTCAATAACAGCAGGTGATTTTCCATCCAACGCCTCCCCTTTGAGAAAAACTGTAAAGCCAAGATTTATTACATATAAGCATCTCAAAACATTTGTATCTTAACAAAAACATTTGTGTGACTCTCACCTAAAATCAATGGCTCCGAGTCCTATAAGCATGCCTGTTAGCACACTGGATTCCTCTCTCAACATGATGGCACCTTCTCCATAAAACTTCCTAGAGTGAAAATAATAGTTAAGGTTAAATGAGAGAATTTAAAATGTATTAGCTCTTTAATATGATGTTATTAACCTAGTAGTTTTACTGTCCCTCAAGGCAGTAGCTATGTATTCAGACAGCCTTTTCTCCATCAGTGCTACTCGTATCCAGGCACGACCCTATATAGTTAAACAGATAATTTTACTATTTTTACTTAAGTACATCACTGACATAGAATAAAATTTTATTGTAATGTTTAATATGAGTTACCTTTGCTCTTGAGGTGTTTATGTTTTCCATATTCTCAATGCTGTTGATGCAGCTGTTTGGAACTTTAGAACAAGCCAGCCGTATCAAGTCCCAAAAACTCCGTTGGCCATCAAACCAGCTTCCAGACCCTGAATGATAATAGATAGAAAACACTAATACTGTAAAACCAACTGGATGACTTTACTAAACTTTGTTTACCTTTGAATTTGTGACTAAGGATATGTTCAAGTATGGCTGCAAAGTTCATAAATTCTTCTGATGAATCATCAATGGGCTCTGTGGTGTACTTTTCCAGTAGTGTCTTAACAGAAAACCTGTGAAGGAAAGACAGTAAACTTATTAACAAACACAAAAAAGCAAATAAAAATGAAAATATATTATTAAATTTTCCCATTTTTAACATTAAAAATATATGTATTAATATTATAATTCACATTTGTTGGTATAGCCTACATTGACACCCTGTAAGGTAACGGTCTACTTTATCTTTTTACTCATGAATGATGTAATCCATTTACTGAGAGGAATAGTCATATGAGCTTTCAGGAAGATATAATGCAATACTCTTAGTCAGGAAACATTGGTTGTAAGGAGCATGTTCTATTTATTTACTGTTATATGTTTATAGAATGTTACATCAAAAAGAATAATTTGTGTTGCAAATGGAAATTCTCTTGTCAAACAAAAGGTTCATGTCAAGCAAGACATTCTAGTACTACTGCCATATACTTGTGGAAGTCTGACATCATATATAGGTCCGACTACTACTAACACTGCAGTCAAACCAGAATTGACTATTATAGGGAACTAGTTCTGTTTATGAATTCCATAAGGTTCAAAGAACATACACACTCATGCATACATGAAGAACATGGGAACCTCTGCAGGACTCCTTGACACAGAATATTCAATAGTCATTGTTCTAGGGTAACAAAGCTTCCTTCATTGTGATTGCTGGAACTGGCCACTATCATTAAAACGGTACATTCACTGTACAGTGGTCCCCAGACCATGGTATGACCCAGATAGGCTCATCACTGTACTCACCTTGAAACCACTGACACAAAAATAAAAAATAAAGTAAAAAGATGACAATACATTAGGAGCTGTGCTTTAGAGAAAACCTAATGTAAAAGGTAAAAAAATATATAAAAGATTCCGTAAATGATTGCCTACCACTGCAATTGATCTATATGTCTTGACTGAAGCTATACAGCTAGGTCAGTGTAATGCCTTCTCATGTTAAATTAGCATAAAACGTGCCCCAGCTGTGCCAAAGAGCAGAACTCTTTTCACTTTACCCACCCCCATAGGCTAATTGGACTTTGCCTTGATGTACAGGTCTTTGCAGACTCGTATCTGGGTCCCTGGGGTGCCAGCCTGTCCCTGCCCCAAGAAGGTTGTCGTCATAGCAACCACGCCATCAGCGGAGGAAAATACATCGCGCTAACAAAGATGACATGGCTAAAGTGGCTAACTATGAGAAGAAACTGAGGGCGTTTTAGTCATATAAAGGCTAACCCCAAGCTGATCTTGTTCAGTGTTTAGCTAAAACTGATCATACACGTCATTTCTAATGAGCTGTCAGGAATATAAACAACCGAACAGTTAAATTAAATGGCCATTTTGATTGCGCTAACCTGCACACTGTAATTAGGTTTCTTCTCTCCACAGCCAAGTTTCGAGCAGCCGCCTTCGCAGAAGGATCTCCCGCGGCCATATCTGCCTGTCCAGACCCGGGCTTCATCCAGGACCAGCCAGCGGACCCCTCCCTGTCGGCCGCCCTTCTCTTCACTGCTGGACGCTACAACAGAGATGCTCCAGCCCGCATGTGAGAGCCTGAATGCCCTCGCTCCCACTGTGCTTTTGCGGTATTCACTCGTCTTTAAATATTGTATAGCCCTACGTACCAACCCGAGTGTTTTGCTTTGTAGTCTGTCTACCTCGAGTGGTAAAATTATTGCGCCCAGCAGCAGGAGAGAGAACAGTGATCCAGTGGTCCAAACCTCTCATCCTGCGCTGTTTCTCCGCCTCTTTTTGTCTACGTTACTACGTCACAGGATCAGCTGGAGGCTGAGAATGACGTAGCGAGAGGATGGAATCAAATAAAATCATACTAGTGGTGAAGTAAACTGTATCATATAGGCTATACCAATAGGCTATAACATCAGTCTTTGCAGTAAGGAGTAGAATTGGTCTAATCATCCTGATGTAGACCCTATCATCATCAACCAGTCTTGACTCCACTCTCATTATCACAACCTTATTGTTCAAAATCTTATTCAGTGCACAAGTAGATGGGGAGCTGTCCTTTTTGTCTTGATGCTATAGCAGTTCTAAAAGTCTGTGTCTTTCAGACAAACATAGAGTCTTTTAGATGTCATGAAAGATAGCGCTACACACATTCTTTTGATCTTTACTACGGTAATTGCATTGATTGCAGTAAATACCCAACATCATAGGTGCAGACCCCTGTTTCTATGGAGAAGACCAGGAGCAGTGTTGTTGGTCTGTCAGTCATAGTCCACGGACACCTTTGGGCCTGGGAGCACAGTGTGACATTCTGAATGTGGTTGTGAGGACGCTCAGGGCAGAGGAGAGTTTAAAATGCTATGGGCACAGATATTTGTTACATTTAGCTTCTGTCTTTTTAAACTAGGTTTTCTACATTCCCATACATGTAGTCTAGACATATTATTCATAATCACAGTTGTGGTTGGCCATTGTCCTACCTCAAGACCATAGTTTCTAAAATTATTAGAAAATTTTGCTTATATATTTTATTTCTACTCAGGGTTTTGTTTTTTATTGTTTCTTGAACATTAGAAAGACAAGTACAAAAAATATCTCAGACCCATGAGAATGAACAAATTTTAGTTTAGTTATAGCCTAGTCTTCATTTCAGTCAGGTTATTCTGCAGTACCTCGTAGAGCTCAAATGCATGACTTATGATTTACAACATGGTCTCAATTTCTTTCAAAGATGAGAAACTATCTTGGTCTTCTTCCTGTGATAGCAGTGTTTTCTCTTCACGTTGCACATTTCTGGTGAAAATGGACTCTGATTGGTTGATTTCTGAGTCACTTGGAACAAACCCAGGTAGGTTGTTTTGTGGATAGATGGAGGTGGGACTTGGTGGTTGGCCACTGTCATTGTTGGTCATAGCACTTCCTGTACTAATTGTGCCCCCAGTGAAGGAGAGAGCCCTCGGGTGGGTGGCGGAGACACTATGAGTGGTGGTGTGGGACATCATGCCCCCATAATAACAGCTGCCCCCACTGCTGGTTATCCGGGCTTTCTGTTTGAGATCCAGAGCTAGACTACGGCGCAGCCAGGCCTTCTTCACCTCAGCCTGTACCTATGAACAGGGAGCGTTTGATGAGAAATGCCAGTTTAACTTAGATCCCAAGGAAATCTATCACATACCTCACCATTACAAAAACAATAGATGAATGCAACAAAGAACCCCTAAAGAAACAACGTAATTAGTTTGATACTTAAGGTTAGACACTAGACTAGAGATTCTAGGTTGCCTTACAACAATAAACAGATACAAAAGCATTAATATACAAAAAAGTTAAAATGTATAGTAAAAACAAAAACAAAAAAAATCTTGGCCATTGCATAGTATGGCCAGAAAACAAGTTGGCTCAAGGATACATATATGACCAATATTTACTTTATATTTACTTTACTGAGTGTGATAGTGTTTTACCTGTGAAGAGTTGAAAAACATCTCATAATGCATCTGCACCTGCCACAGGAGCCCAGACACTTCTGTGTACGGCAGAGCCATGAAGACCATGTAGTGCACTCCAAATAGAGGCATTAACACCAATGTGGACTTCAGCAGTTTCCTGAATACAAGTAAGTGTACATTTATTTCCATGTTACTTGTTACATTTAGGAGTGATACATTTAAAAAAGAAAGCATTTACCTATACTGTTGTCTAGGATCCAGTTTACCTGTGTTAGTCTCCCATAATTTAGAAGCAAGTACACGGATTATATTGACAAAAAGAAGGAAATTCACCTGCAAGGCCAAACATGCTATTTTCAATTTATGCTATAAAAATAATTTAACTTTCTTTTTCTACATACAACAATGGCTGCCAGAATGGGGACTTGATAGATCCATTTCAGATTTCCAGCACTAATGTCCCAACATCTGAAAGTGAAACAAGTTCAAATATTTTGTCCTTGTCAAATGGGAGCTTTCTGGGTTACATCACACAAACTCTCCTTTCAGGCAATAATCTACATTCATGCCAAAATGACATTGTTATTTTAGTTTTTACCCTTTCTGAAAATCATATTTTGTGAATAATAATATAATGGAAAAATGTGTCTCTTTTAATAGTTGTTTAAACAAAATACATGCTTACTGTGTGTCTGCCAGCGATGCACGAGCGCTGACCCAAATGGACACAAACACAGCTGGAACACCTGCATCAAAATGCATAGTACCGTATTTTAGAAACAGTAAAATAATGCAATACTTAAAGGGCCCATATTATACTATTTTCTGATATATGTTATAATGTTGCTTCCTCATCAAAAACATACCTGGAGTTGTGTTTTTCACCACGTTCACATTTGTTTAACACACAGACTTTGCATATTTAGGCTCCTCCCAAACAGAACACACTCCTGTGAAGTCATGTGATAATAGAGGAAGTGTCCCACTGTGTTTTAAAACCTTTGCTAGAATTATTTGGACAATTTCAGCCTTGGAATTCCCAATCTCTACTGAACAAAAGGCAAACGGTAGCTGTTAACTTGAAAACTACTACACGACATCACAAGGTGAAACACTGAGCTTTGGAGATAGATAGACTAATAATAACTGTTACTCAAACATGTGTTACTCAAACATGTGTGAATGAAATAAAACACAACTCCAGGTATGTTTTTGATGAGGTAACAGCATTATAACATGGCTTAAAGCTCACAGAGTAAAATCTGTATAATATAAGACCTTTAAAAGTAAAGTAATTTTAATCCATGTACTGCTTACCCCATCCAATAATGGTGAGAGCCCAGAGGTAGTTTTTGTCAGAGAGAAATGCCATGAAGATGAGGCTATGCAAGTACAATCCCTCTACCAGGATCCAATAATGATTAGTAGCCAAAAAATAGAAGAAAAATGTCACTGCAACTTTACACCCAGCCTACAAAAGAAACAACAAAAGTACACAATAAAAATATGCATTGGATAATCATGGACACATTTCAGATATTTTTATATACCATGTGTGATTTTTGTCCCGTGAGCTCAAAGTCCAACCTGCCTTCTTCTGCTATGGAGTAAAGCACCGCGTCTTTTACAAAAATACTGACCGCTCGACAAATGAAAGAAGTGAAGAGGTGAATGTGGATGTAATTTCGAGTGCAGTGGAGACGTCTTAGGAAAACAAGAAAAGTTAGATAAAATGTTTTAAATTTTGTAATATCACCTGCAAATTTGCTTATGGTATCTGTTTCATGTGTCATTCAGATACTAGATAAGTTTAATGCCATACTGTGAAACATTTCAGGCAAAGCAATAACACCTCCACAGAGACAAGCAGGTGGAAGACCCTCTACCAGAAAAGTGAAATTTTTTAAGTCTTACTTGAAGTAGCAGAGGATGGACACAGCAACCAATAGTGACGCCAGTGAAATCGAGTAACCCACTGTGTACATGAGGTGAAGTCGTTCAAACACCTTCTAGGGCAAAACAAAAAATGCCAAGAATAAAAGGGAAAACTGACAGAGTGTGAGTATTTTCCAGGCCAGAAGCAAAGGTATTCAGGGCTCACCTCGTCCTGACTGCGCTGGTTGGAGGTCAGGTATGTTGTGCACTCGCTGTAGTTGGCCCAAGTGCGGTTGATGCTGAAAACCTGCTCCCAGTATCCAGAACCATCACATTTGCGGTAAGCCCGACCTAGTAATATATCATTGGTATGCATTATCTAAGGTGCACTGTATAACTATAACTCGTGGTGTGGGTCCGCTACCAGTTTCTACATGGTTATACCATTGCTGTGCCTAGAATGTTTCACAGGATGGCATTAATCTTTTTGTTTAATAAATTATGGGTGTTTAACGCTCAAAATTACTTACTGTGACCCGTAACTTGACCCTGAAGTGTCACCTGTCTGTTTCTATTGAGAAACATAAGTGAAATACCATACTGTGAAACCTTTTAATGAAAGCAATAACATCTCCATGGACACAATAATGTGGCACTTACTCCACCACAAATATTACATTGTGTACCTTTAAAGCAATATATTGCATTGAGTTAGATAGATAGATAGATAAGCTTTATTGTCTGTCCCAGTAGCTGACAGAATTTTTTCTTTGACAAGGCACATGTAATTGTGATTGTAAAAGAGCATAAGAGGAATAGAAAATAACAAGGTAAATCAGGTCCCCGTTCCCAGTCCTCATTTGCTTATGTTTGCCCATAATATTTTAAAGTACCTTTTATACAGGCACTTTGTTAACAAGTATCTTCTCTAGGCCTAAGTCTTATCACACTGATCATAATTACCTTGGTGGTTGAAGTCGTAGATGTATTCAGGACACAGGACTGACACCAGCTGCCCCGCTCTGCTCCGAGGCCAACAGATTATCCCATCCCACTCAGGCGGACACTCACCTTCTGCAAATGTGTTATTTGGAATATTGAATTATTCTTAATGGTTACCTCAGACAGATTACCTTGTCATAGATGTCCGTGTGTGGGTAGGCAAAAATGGTTGAGACTAAAGCTTTATTCAGATCTTAAATATAGAAAATCATCACATTCATTATGGATAACAGTAGACACAAATTCATTGTTATAACCAAAGAGATACCAGTAACAGGAAATGAAATGTTTTATCTGATTGAAAATAAATAAGCAGCTGGAACAATGACTGACGAATTATATTTTATGAAATACTTCACAACAACAATAACAACAGAAGTGGTCATGTTATGATGAGAATAATACCAATAAGTGGAGCCTTCTGAGCCTTGATGCTGCGTTCACATTTGGCATGAGCCCCGATTAGAACATAGATCTGCTCGTCTTTGGTGATGACGTCATCTGAGTCAATCTAAAAAAAGAATAGTTTGAGAGTGAGATAAATGCCTTATACAGGACAAATACTGGGTTAGTGCAGACTATTCAGGAACTGAGGGACATAATGTGCTTTTTTTTTTTTTATGTTATATTAACTGTATGTAGCCTGCACTCTTACAGTTTTTAAGAAGGTACTACAATCACAACTGAACCTGGGTTGCCTTTGCTTTTTTAAAGTTTCCGAATAGGGAGGGTTTTAGGTTTTAACCAAGTGGTTTAAGCATTGAAACTGACAACCCAAATGACACCTGTGTGAGGCTCATTCTGCTTTCTGATGGGATTATCACATGGAAAACAAAACACCAAATTATAACCATTATGTTCAATGTTTCTATAGATAAGAATTACAGTTGTTATCACTAAAAATCTATATTTGTAATAAAATATTAATAATAATAATACATCAGACTTATGGCACTTTTTTGGACACTCAAAGACACTTTACAAACAAATAAGAAGTAAATATAAAGTAAATTGTATATATTGATTTGCCTACCTCATATATGGGGACACAGTTTGGTCAGGTTTATGAAATTTTAAATAAAATAAAAAGCACATACGGTTGTTTAAAGTTAACATGCATGTTTTAGATGAATAACTATAGATATTTTAAATTTTTGTAATTTCATGTAGCATGTTACGACTAGTTCGGGGTCTAAACAAATGAGGGTAAATTTCCCTAAAGGTTTTGCTCTGGCCCTTGCCTTGGAGAATGATGTCAATTTTGAATGCAACATACCTCAGATGTCATGTACTTGGAAACATATCAGGAAATCTGACAGCCACAAACATTAGCCCAGATCTGATGTGCTGCCTCCCGGTGTTGTGAAATAGTTTGTGCAAGGTGCGATATGTGGTGATCCTCTGTTAACTGGAGCTGTTTCTGACCACAGGGGGGTCTTGTCCCAAAGACCTGAGCCACTTTGGCTTTCACAAGCCGCTTTGTGCCTGAATACATTTCACAACCAAACAGCAAAACTAGCAGGGGTCAACTAGGCCCCTCAGAATACTCAAATGCCATCAGATGAATAGCAAAATGGGTATTTTGACTTTATTCGCCTTTTATCTGTTTATCTATTATCTGCTGACTGTTCAACAACCTCCTCATACACAGTTACACCCTGCTTTGGTGTCTGCAATGTTTTTTAATACTGACTTTAAACATTTCAGGAAACAATAATGTGTCTAGCTAATGTAAGGGAAGCTAAAAGGAATTTTGGTGCACTTATATAGTATATAAAATATAGCATAAGATATAGCATATAGTAGTCCATATAGTATATAATAAATTGTGTATAGTATATAATAAATTGTGTATAATATGTAGTATAGTGACTAGACATTTTAAGATGCAAGTTTTTGTCTAACGTACAGACAGGACTGGTCATATCTGAAGTATTGCTGAGGATTTTTGTTAGCACCATATTTTATTTGACTTAAAAATCCAACTATAAACATAATTTCCCTTTTCTAATTGTATTTGATGCACATGTATATCACATGCTATTGACATGCAGCATGAAGCATGAAGCAGCACAGGCAGATCTATAAGGAAGAATCATTGTTTGTATGATGGCCCCTTTCTGCTGACAGACCAAAATTAGCGTTTGACATCAGTCTTGTCTGTGTCATAATTGGATTTGTGTAGTGTGTGGGATTTTAAGGGCAACTGAGCAGCAGGTTGTAAGTCTGTCCTCACTGACACTTGGGATCGACTCAGAGAAGAAAGGCTGTGATGTTTTACGGCTGCAGTGTCATGCCTCATTGAGCGTGTGGTTAGGTGGGATGCAGCTACATGTCCTATGCATGTTTTGGTCATTGTACACTCTTTGCAGTTTCATAATCCAAGACAAGTCTGACATGTACCCAGACTGACCCGCAGTCTCTTGCTATTTTTGCTACTTATTTTGAATTTATTATTATATATATTAGATTTTTTGCTCTATGTGATTGTATTATATTAAGATATGTGGGTTATTTTGTCCAAATAATTTTCCTTGTGGATTAAAGTTCATCTAAGTCTAAATCGGCTAATTGCAAGACTCCTTTGATTCAAATAAATGAATCCCCTTAAATCTAAAACATAAGGTTGAGGAATTATTCTTTATAGTGTATTGTACAAAAATATTCCAGTATTTTGTTCAAAACAAGTTAGGTTCTTCATATTTTTTTCCAGACTTCTTGAGTACTTACAATCTTACAATAACATAATTTGCACTGTTTGCATATATGTTTTCTTTTGTTTTTTTATATATCCATGGTTTTGTGATCAAAGAAAATCACAGACACATGACATTTTCTATATTTGGCCCAAAGAGCAGCAGTGCCAGGGTGCTATCTCTGACTCAGATTCCTAACAAAGTGTCACATTTTATAGTAGAATGTGAAAATGGATTATATAGGAAATGTAAATATATTCTGTAAACCACAGACTACAACTAAATACAATTAATGACTTCTAAATGTTATGTTTTTTGAAAGGTTGTACTCACCAAAGCAACTACTGTCACTACACAGTGGAAAAAAGTGAGCGTAGAAATCAGTCCTGTTTGCATCTTCCCTCCAAAAATAAATACATTCATGATTGAACACAATTTAACTTCCTCATCCTCTCCTCCTCAGTAACCTGGATCTTGAAGTTAGAGTTTCTTATCCCATCAGTGAACAGGTAGATAAGCACTAGCATAGGAGGACATGGCATCCTTCTCCTTCTTCCATATAAGTGCCATGTGTCAGGTTTTGGGGTAGCACAGTTTTGGAGCCCCTGGCATTCTGTAGTGAGAGAATGTGTGTTTGGGTGAGGAAGAGCAGAACTGTGTGAGAAACGTCCACTTTACCTCCTGGATGGGCTGGCTTCGATTGGCTGGACCTTTCCCCATACTTAACCCTTTATGCTGCTCCTCCACTGTCTATTATGACTATCTAAATCAGAATAGTACTTTAAAGCTTGTTTTGTATATATTTTTGATCAAGTTAATTATCATCATAGTCAAGTTAGAAGCTGTAATTTTAAATACTGATCTAAAAATATATATTGTTTATTATTTAACATTATTTATCTTGTATGATTGCATATTTTCTGTATTTCATGCAGAAACAATATTTTTATTTCCAGTTTTATTATTTTATTTCTTTTATGTTCATTGACATAAAGATTACCTCTTAAATTAGCACCTACATAACCATGATTTCCATTCATGTACTTCACAAGATTTTGACTGTGCTAAAGGATTTGTTTATATGTACTTGTAGGCCTAATTTATTAAAGTCTCTTTTTTTGAGATTTACTCAAATACTAAATAAAATCCAAAATCTCTATCTTGTTCCAGTTTTCATATTTATGTCCCAATCCCAATATGTGCAATTTTGGCCACCACACATAAAATGCTTTATTTGTGTTAAGTAAATAAATTACAGTAGTTTCAAACTGATATCTCTACATGTATAATGTTTCCTATTCACCTGCAGTGCCTCGTTTTATAATCACGTAATTCAATTTTGTATTGGACTTACATATGTGTATATTCTGCTTTCTCTGCAACTCACCTCAAACCACCCTGACAACATTGTACTGCACAAGTTGTAATTTGTATTCGTCATTGGTCATAATTGTTTCTTTACATTTGATTAGTTTATCAATCAGTATTGATTACCATAGCCTAATAAACCAATCAGATAATCAGATACACATGATTATGTTAAAAACGGTAAACAATATGGACTTTCCTGTAGAGAGGAAAAAAACAGTGTGTAACAGTGTGTTGCAGGTCTCATTACAGACTGTTTACTGATAGCAGATCTACTGTTCTCAAAGAATATTTACAAGTAATTCATTTGATTTATTTTTATTTTAACCCTTACATACTGTTCATTTCTGAAGCCTTCACAGTATGGTTCGGGTCAAATTTGACTCGGACCAAGAATTCCCTCATAGTAAGTGTCTAAACAAAATTTTGAACTATAGATATATTTAAAATGACTAAATAGACTGTAAATATGTGTAATATATAAATTAAATGTTTCTGAGAGCAAGAAGAGCATATTTTTTAGTAAGTTTTACAACACTCGTTTTTGGAGAAAAACATCTACTATCACAAGTATCATAGTCCTGTTTTACAAAACACCTAAAAACATAAAAGCCATTATGATTTTTATATATATTATTGCATTTGAAAATGACATGAATATTCTGGAACTGTTGGAATTTATAATATATCCATGTTTATCCACTGCGGCCCTTATGCTTATTTCAAACTTATCAGTGCATTCGAGCAGTGGTAGGAAACTTTGAGTGTGTTGGACTTGCATCTGTGTTTCCCACATTTGCAGCAGATTGTAGCTGTTTTGCAGTTCTTCTTTGCAGGGCTAAAGTTGTATCTTCTTGTCTTCTGTGCCCTTGTGTTGGTTTCTGGTGTGACTTCTTGATCTGGGTCAGGTTCAGATCACTGCACTGGCCTCACCAATGCTGCTGAAGCTGCTGAAGCTGCTGTGTGGGGAAGCTGGTGTCACCTTTGTATACAGGGAATCACAAGGGCCTTTCCAAGCTCCTCCAGAAATGAACCTCCTGCTTGCCCTCCAGGTCGGGTTCAGCTCACTCCATAGACAAAGCGGGCCAGCAAAGCAGGCCAATGTGAAGTTCTTCTTTTGCACCTGTGCCTGTTACTATGTCAAGGTTTTCCTCTCCTCCTTGTTGGCATTGTAGTCAAGGATGATGACTGATGATGATGATGATGATGATGATGGAGCTCCCAGGAGCTCACCTCTGCAGCCATATGTAATGTGCTCATAAGGATGACATTCTTGTTCTTCTTTTACATGTACGAGACAACAGTGGTGTCCTGGGTGAACTTACTCAAACTTAGAAGAAAAGATCTCTCTCTCCCACTTGATTGACTTGTGTTTCTTATGTGCACCATAAACAGGATGATCACTCCTTTCACTTTTTTGAGATTCTCCTTTCCCCCTTCAAAAACCAACAGGTGTCTGTCTCTGGGAACCTGGGGCATGGGGAAATCTCAAAACAGTGAACTCTTGAACTCTGTCACCACTGTCCCATAAAAAAATACACACACATGCATGGTCTGTACAGTTTCACAGTTTCAAGTTTCCCTAAAACTTCCATTTTGCTTCATTTGACCTGCACTGATAGAGCTAAAATCCATCTTAATAGATACGGGTCAAAATTGACCCGAAACATCCTCAGTGTCGCAAAATTTGTAGCACCTGTACAAAAGTATACAATTTTAAAATATTTTCATTTTTTGTGTATTTTGGCGAAATTTAGGAAAAGTCATCAAATTTCAGGATAAAAGAATGATGTTTATGATATTTTTTTCTACTGCTGAATGTCAAAACGGGTCAAATTTGACCCGAACAGTATGTAAGGGTTAAGTTTACAGGTTTAAGACGTACGAAGTCAGGAAAAACGCTTTTATTTTGAAAGGATTATGACGTCAGCGCAAACCAGGAAATGCCCAGTTCACAACAAGGGCACGAGCAGCTGCGTGTTCTTGGCTGTTCTACATTGAGAGTTTAGTTATTTAATTAATACTTTTAAAATCATGAATGGAGCAAGCCCTCAAGTTAACCCGAAAAAAGCTATTTTGCTATTGTGTCGATAATTGCGAAGTGGTGCTTCTTTCCTACCCAAGCTTTTTGACTGTACTAGTTTGTTGATACTAAACTGTCTACATCTCTGTAAAGGACATGGCAGCGGTTTTGAGACCACTCCGTGCATTCTGTCCCAGGGCAGTATCGACTGTTTGTGGAAGCTGTCCGCCCCCGGGAATCTCACCTGTTCTGCCCGCTTCATGCGGCCTGTACCCGGCCCGGAGGTGCCTCTGCCAGGACGCTGCATCTGTGCCCCTCCCTCAGCGCTGGACACAACAAGTGGTCTAAAGTCAAACACATCAAGGGTCCCAAAGATGAAGCTCGGGGAAAGATGTTTATGAAATTTACCATGATGATAAGAATAGCGGTAAAAGGTAACGATTTTTACAGCAATTTTTGAATTTCATCGTCTTTCTCTCTCTCTCTCTCTCTCTCTCTCTCTCTCTCTCTCCATATATATATATATATATATATATATATATATATATATATATATATACATATATATATATATATTTTAATTTTTTGTCTTTATAGAGGGTGGATCTAACCCTGAATTAAATTTAAACTTGGCTCATTTACTGGAGCAGTGCAGAAATAAAAACATGCCCAAGGCTTCTGTAGAGGCTGCAATTAAGAGTGCTGTAAGTACACTAATCGAACAATAATTTGTATTCCATTATTGTAAAAGTTCAATACATAATGGCAGCTTTAATCATGAATTATTTGGTATATAATTGTTGTTGCTAACTACTTATAGTAATAATAATAGTAACGTAATATTTTATTGGTACCACAGGAAAAGGCTAAGCCAGCGTCTCAGCAGATGTTAGAGGTTCGTGGCCCTGGTGGATGTTTGCTGCTTATTGAAGTTCTAACCGACAGCAATTCACGAACGCAACAGGATATTAAAAAGATCATCAGTAAGAATGGGTAAAATATTATATATTTTTTATTCACTATTTATTTTGTTCCGTTTACTCGAAAATCTGTGGATTGATAAAAACCCATTAGGTATCTTTGAACATACAGTGAATAGTCTCAGAGAATAATTTGATTTAAATGATTTTTGTCAAATGGTATTTACATAAAGTAAAACAGTTTCTTCACACAGAGGTATGTGGTCAGATGGAGCGGCATAATTTTGAGAAAAGAGGAGTGGTGGTTGGACTGGCTAAAGACATCACATCTGAGCGGGCACTGGAGCTGGCTATAGAGGCAGGAGCAGAGGATGTACATGAGACTGAGGATGAAGAGGAGCAGTCCATCTTGAAGGTCTGTATTCCACGAGATAATCTTCTTTCATCTTAATACCCTGTAAAATTTAACTTCTGTAAAATGCCATTATGGGCATTCTTATAATGTTACAAAATGTGAATTAGATGCAGTATGTTACTTGATTGTCCGGTACTCCATGGATATTTTTTTGGTTTGCTTTGAATGTTCCATAGTATAGTGTTAAACTTATCTATCCTGGTTTGGTAGTTTTATTGCCCTTAAAAAGCATTAATTCCTACTGTGACCAGTCACAGCTCATATTATGGAATATTACAGTCCAAACAACAACTTTTCAGGTGAAGATATGTAATTCTAATACATATTATACATTTAATGTGTGTGTATATATATATATATATATATATATATATATATATATATATATATATATAATATTTTTTTTTTGTAGTTTATTTGTAACACCACGGAACTGAAGAAGGTGCGGACATCGTTGGAGCAGCAGGGACTACACATAATTTCAGTGGGATTTGAGTTTGTTCCTCGTAGAGTCTTGCCTTTAGATGACGATCAGATAAACAGTGCATCAAATCTGATAGAAGCACTTAATGACTGCCCTGAAGTCATCCGTGTTTGGGACAACATCCAGGCCCATAGCTGAGAATGCTTGAAAGACACTTGATGGACATTTTATATTTCACATGTGAAAAACATTTGCACATAGACTATTATGAATAAAAAATATATTTAAAAAATATGTGTTACAAATTTAAAATGTGCCTATTTATTTAATACAGAAAATTTCTGTTCCTTTTGACTAAAATGGCCACATATGTGCACTTAATTTTTAACCACCTTAAATAATACATATGTTTAAAAGTTAACAATGAAGGACATTTTGGCCAAAGTCATCACAGGTCATTACCCCCTCATATTACTGTAGTGTCAACAGTCTAGTCAATAAGATCCTACATTAGCAGCATGCATGCAACATATCGAACATATAATACATTAAGGTATCGAGTATTTGATTTCCTTTAAATCACAAAGTCACATATGTGGCTGTTGGCTATACATAATAATATTAACTCTTTAACCTCAAATAGTGCAGCATACAGAGATAGTGAGATGTAATTTGGCATTAATGGGAATGGCCAGTCTAATGGCTTTGGGCCTTTTTGCTCCGTTTATCAATACCAACCATCGATCATGCAGTCAGTTCCTCTCAGCTATAGGATGTCATTGATTGGTTTCTAGTGTTAGCGAATGGTGCGCAGCAACATGTGAGCCAGCGGTCAGTCGTTTGCCCTGTGTCAGAGTGGAAGGTTCAACATTGACATCTGTATCACACCAAGAACGCATTTGTTTAGCCTCAGCATGAGCCGCGAATGAAGAACCAAGACATTTGTCACAAATCTGACCAAAACCTGATGGGATGGAGGCTTGAGTCATGGATGCCTGAAGGTCAAGTGGGATAGCTCACTGTACTTTAATCAGGTATGTGTATTTATTTTCTGTTTTTGAAGTTTCTAGTTTATAACAATTTTATAATTGGCTTTCTCTTAGCTGCCTGTTTCCCTGCTATGATACAACTGTCAGGCAATTGCTGCGACCTGTCCTGTAATTAAAGCCACAGTGTTTGGGGAGGGGCTAAATTACATGAGCATTCTGGGAAACCACAGTAATTAATCACACTGCCCGTCTGTGCAGACACACTCAGACTATTATACAAATCTGTTTTAAATCAATATGTTCATAATAGTACCAAACAATTAACACACAGACTTAGATTAACTAATAGACAATTTAGTATGTTCATCTGTTACAATTGTATAATTTTCAGGTGAAGCTCAATGTCCATCATGGACCTGATGAGGACTGGGGGCCCTGTCGAGTGTAGATCCCCTCCAACCCCTCGGGTGGAGCTGCTCAGTCCCTCCAAGGTGATGGACCGATCTCAAAACGTCACAGAGAAGGTCACTCAGGTACGGGGCTAGGAACTTGGGCTCTAGTATACAATGATTACAACAATCACAACAGCTCTACTGGAAATCTTTTTTTCTTTTTTTTTTAACTTGTGTTATTAGTGAGTTTGTTTTTTATTTATCTCTGAGAAATGTAATTTCAGCAATAGGTTGTCATAATGACAGACAGATACTAATTAGCCCACGAGAGGAAAAATCACTAAGTAGTTTGGTGGCTGGATGCTTTCCTCCTGGGTGTGAAAAGCAAAGTTAAATTGAACCACTGTTCAATTGAATCCCACTGTTAGTGCAGGAGCCCTGGGGCTCGGCATTCTGCATCACTGCCTCTGTGTGATGCTAAGCTGTGGATATGAAATAAATGAAAGGGAGGCATCTGTAAAAGCCAATGACCTTGCACTGGTGGATCACTTGTTGATCCTGATGTGTTGAGTTTCATTCATGGGTCTATCCGCTGATATGGATGGGTCCGTACGGATGCTTATAAAGCTTAAAATGTTTTTAAATGGGCACACAGGCAGGATGTGAACTTTGTTATGTGACTTGCAGCTTGATGGGGCAGCCTAGCACCCAGCACTCCCGCTCTAGTTGTGCTGTTGATAACAAGTGTTCACTGCTTTGCTTGGGAAATTCTGGATAGTTAGGATACATTTTTAACTGGATATCATTTTGACCCCTCTACTCAAGAAGACAGCATGGTAAAGGATTTAATTGAGCTACAAGGCTGCAAATCAAGAACATGCAGTCTTCACCGAGAACATGGTCAAAACAGCAGTGGAAGAAGATCTTCCAGAAAGGTCTGTTGGTCAGTATTAAAGATAGACAAATGTAGGCGTTTTTTTGTGTTGTTTTTACAACATACATCTATCAATAAAGATAGATTTCATATACAATATTTGTTTATTCAAATAATATACATTAAAAATAAGTTAAAATAAAACAGTTTACATATGTGTGTTTTCCTTGTTTGTAGGTGCTTTCCTTGGAGTCGGATGTGCTGCCGGAATACAAACTACAGGTCCCAGAGACAACTCGGTGGATTTTACTTCACTACAGCCCCTTCAAAGCTTTTTGGGACTGGATTATCCTCATTTTGGTCCTGTACACGGCTGTTTTCACCCCTTACTCTGCTGCATTCCTCCTGGACGAGCATGGAGACGTGCGGCAGAGGAGTTGTGGCTACACTTGCAACCCCTTGAATGTTGCGGATCTTTTGGTGGATGTGTTGTTTATCGTAGATATAGTCATCAACTTTCGCACTACATATGTGGATCAGAATGACGAAGTGGTGACAAAGCCTGTTCGAATTGCCAAACACTATATGAAAGGCTGGTTCCCTATTGATCTGTTTGCTGCAATCCCATTTGACCTCCTCATTTTCCGATCCGGCTCTGATGAGGTAAGAACATATATTTGTTATACATTTCTGAATGCATTTTGCAATTCAACAAAAGTTACAAAGTCTTGTGGCTGTTAGTGCCCTCCAACAAAAAATATTCATGATGATTTAATTAAGTTAATATTGTGGTAGCTTTGGAGACTTTCAGGCCCAAAGACCCAACAAACTCCTGCAGTGATTTATGGAAAACCATTTTTCATGTCAGTTAAAACAGTTGTTCTCAAACCTCACAAGAAATACCACTTAAGAGAAAAAAAGTGTGGAAAAAAATCCTGTTATAGACCACCAGATCAAAACCAAGTCTAAAACAGGAAAATTCCAGATCTAAATCAGGCTAAACCAGGTATAAAATTGGACAATATCATTGCCACATCTCTCTCTCTCTCGCTCTCTCGCTGTCCCTCTCAACTGAATATAATTTTAACTTTTGTCTTTTTGTATAAGATGGCAACATTAACAAGTCTCCTCAAAACGGCTCGACTGCTGCGTTTGGTTCGTGTGGCCAGAAAGCTGGACAGATACTCGGAGTATGGGGCGGCAGTGCTTTTCCTGCTCATGTGTACCTTTGTGCTCATTGCCCATTGGCTGGCTTGTATTTGGTATGCCATTGGTTTTGTGGAGAGACCGTACACAGAAACAGGATGGCTGGACAATTTGGCTGAACAACTGGGCAAGGCCTACAATGACAGTGACTCCCGTTCTGGTCCATCGGTCAAAGACAAGTACGTCACAGCGCTGTACTTCACCCTGAGTAGTTTGACAAGTGTGGGCTTTGGAAATGTCTCCCCCAACACCAATTCTGAAAAGATTTTCTCCATCTGCGTCATGGTAATTGGATGTAAGTTAAGTTACATTTCTGCGGCTCAGATTTCATCTGTTGGTTATTTAAATAGCTTGGCATGATACAAATTCTTTTTTTTACAGCCCTAATGTATGCTAGCATTTTTGGGAATGTGTCTGCCATCATCCAGCGGTTATACTCAGGAACAACACGTTACCATACCCAGATGCTTCGTGTAAAAGAGTTTATTCGGTTTCACCAAATCCCTGGAGGTCTGCGGCAAAGGCTGGAGGAGTACTTCCAACATGCATGGTCCTACACTAATGGCATTGACATGAACGCAGTAAGTAATAGGACAGAGCAGTTTGTGTATCTCCTGTTTCACACTTTACTTTATGGTTTTGCTCTTGACAGGTGCTGAAAGGCTTCCCTGAGTCTTTGCAGGCTGATATCTGCTTGCACCTGAACCGGTCTCTGCTGCAGAACTGTAAAGCTTTTCGAGGAGGTAGTCAGGCCTGTCTCCGAGCTCTGGCAATCAGATTCAAAACAGTGCATGCCCCTCCAGGAGACACCCTCATTCATTACGGGGACATTCTGGACTCTCTGTTCTTTGTTGCACGAGGATCCATCCAGGTCATCAGAGACGATGTGGTTGCTGCCATATTAGGTAAATGTTCTAGTCTCTTTTCAGTTTCAATTCACTATATATATATATATATTTTTTATTTTTTATTTTTTTCTGTTGTAGAAAGGAATGACATCTTTGGTGAGCTTATTTACTTATACGATGAGCCAGGGAAGTCCAACGCTGATGTGCTCACAGTCTCCTACTGTGACCTGCACCGCATCCTCAGAGATGACCTGCTGGAGGTGCTGGACATGTACCCAGGGTTTGCAGATAACTTCTGGAGGAATCTGGAGATAACCTTTGATTTAAGAGATGTAGGTTTTGTCAGTAGAGTATGTTGTATTTTTTTAAATCAATAACAAAAATCAATACTCAGATAACAATTTGTACTAAAACTACTATCCAGACTGTTAAATTAAAATCAAATCAGTCAATATATAAAGGCATAAAAAGACAGCATTTTCTGATTTCCTTTCTATTTCTTTTAAAGCATAGTGTGTTATTATTGTGGTATCAATATCAAGTGTCAAAATCAAATTAGAAATTGTAGTATTCTAAGAACACAAATCAAAAAGTTAATAATTCAGATATATTTTTAGACAGATCAAGTTCCACCAATAATAACAGATGATTCTGGGGATGACTGTGGATATCATCACAAATCAAGGCACAAAATCCACTCTTTAGACTGTCGCATAAGGCCAGGTGAGAACTTATTTATTTTTAGAGTTCAATATACATTTTTGTGTGTAGTTATGTGGATGACAACATTTTCTGTTCCAGATGGTATTGATCATGAGGACTCCTACCAACGACAGTCTTTCCATCATCATCACTCTCCCCCTCAGAGCCAGTGGGAGGACCACTGCAGCTGTGGCTCTGCGTGTTCGCAGTCCAGTGAAGAGCCTCCCAAAGCCCCCACACATGGCCCCAAAGTGGACCTGTACCCCCCAGATGACTCCCGATTGGATTTCTCCCCATCAGTGGGTAGAGAGGGGGGACTAGATAGAGGACACCAAGGTTTTAAATTTTATTTGTGTTTGAATTTTTTGTGTCTGTGTCATATCTGTAAGGGGAAAATGCATGAAATGATGCCTAGTGTACTACCTGAAAACATTATGACTAATATTGCTATTGAGTGACCTCTAGTGGTGAAAATCATACATTGTCTACAGTTTGAAAATGTAAATTTTTCTGTGTCTCAGGCTCGTATCAGTTCTGGTCGGAGCATCAATCCCAGCAGTTCTCCAGTCGTCAGTGGAGGTCCTCCTCTGTGCGTCACACGTACCACCCCCCACCTTTTACAGAAGAACGACCTAGTGAACTGGAGTCTCGCCTTGAGGTGCTGCATTCTCAACTCAACAGGTGCTTTTATTCACATTTATATATTTATCATTTGCGGCTACTTGTCCACATAGTTTTACTTCTATTTGTTGACCATAGACTGGAGACCAGAATGACAGCGGATATTAACGTGATTCTGCAACTGCTGCAGAGGCAGATAGCCCCTGTGCCTCCAGCCTATAGTACAGTGTCATCCAGCACCATACCAACCGACTCCACTGGCCTTTATGGGACTGGGACTCCAGTATTGCACTCCATCTACCCCATCTCCCCCATACAGATCAGCAGCAGGATACCTACTGAGGTATGGTCACATACCAGATGTTATCACTAATATCCTACATTGGACTAAAGCTGGTGTTTTTTGTTTTTGACTTCAGAGTTCAACACAGACTGATCTTAAATTTACAAATAAGTCCCAGGAGTCATTTTCCAGTGGGATCCACGTGACGTCAGATGACACTATGTCCATGATGGTCACTCCTGAAACAGAGACCAACAGAGGACTAGCCTCACAGCTGCATCAGTCCTTGGGCGTGTCCTCTCTTTTGGACAATCCCAGGCTGAGTGACAGTCTGCGCTACCCCTCACTGCCTGGAAACCTGGACCTCACCTCTGGACTGAGCGATATGCAGAAGCACCTGTCAGACCCGGTGCTGCCAGTCGCCTGACATTTGCTGCTACTGTCACACCTGTAGTGGAGTAAACTGCTGCTAGCACATCTGATGGTGCTCTTTGGATCCACAGTCGGACATGACCAAGTTGTACTTGAATGTACAAGACCAGAAACTGTGTGATTTGAACTTTGAACTTTTCTTCCTAATGTATATGAAACACAGTATTAATCATATTTTCAGTCCAGTATTTGTATCTGTGGCTGTATATGGTCAAATAAAGCAGAACATTAAATTGTTCATGATCATTGTTTGACAGGTGCTGACAGATACAGAGATATGAGACATTGTAGGTAGAAGTGTTTGGAAAAACACCATGAAAAAAGAATGATCACAAATAATCAGATTAAGAAAGAAAATAGATAAATTAATTCTGACAAAATTGAGTGTTAGGTCCTTTCCAAACAGTTGTTGTTGCATGTAGTGATCCAGTCTGGCTGTGTAGAGGCCCACGGGATATTATTGATCTCACCCTCTGTGGTGTAGGCCAGGACAGGGCCCTCAGTGGCCTACGGCATCTGCAGCATGTCCCATATCAGAGCCTGGTGAACATTGGCTAGAGCAGACACAGCAGGCTAATATTATTCAACAAAAAGGCTTAAACTGTTATGCACCCACCAAAGGCTTGTAAATGTTAGGAGGCAAATGTATCTTTTTTTTTTTTTTATCTAAATGTATCTGTAAGTAAAAAAAAACAAAAAAAGAACAGATGGAGAATGTTGACTACCATTGAACCTTTTTCTACCATGGACCCCCTGATACAACACCTTGCTCTCATTTTCTCACAGATGCCTATGTTAAATTGTATGGTTGCCTGATGTCTGCATAAAAAATACAATATAGAGAACCTGAGGAGACAAAACACTTTAAGGGGAGGGTTACTTATCTGAGACACGTGTCTCTGGAAAGCATTGGATTTTACATTGGATTTTTTTTTTTTTTCTAAACCTAAAATACTTTTCAACTTTTAAAACCACACTTAACCTTAACATTTTAATTTCACTACACACAACGATGTGTCAGCAATATACAGCACATAATAATAATATCAGGCTGAATAGTCCTTTGTTATAGTTCTATGACTGTATCTTTGAAGTGTGCGTAACCTTGTTATCGTAGGCTACTCCAAACCGGGGACTATGGCTATGGGTCACACTTTCCATGACGCCTCTAGCCTATAGTACTTTACATAAGCCTGTGCCATATGGATTCAGAAATTCTGTTGAGAATTTCATGCAGAAAAACACGACCCTGAACGCCACACTGCAGCGGCATATGCATTTATCGGTGTATTCCTCTCATTGCGCAATGCCTGCTCCATAAACCAGCCTGTGCAGACATCTAAAATGTTCTCAAAGCACATTTCGACTAATGGACAAAAATGGCTTTGCTGCCTTCAGGGCTGAGAAAAATGTAATGAATGGAAAGACACACACAAAATAAGCTACTATATTAACTTTTTTGGGGAGACGTGTCGTTTATATATAATATAGAAAAATAGAACTGTTGATGCAGTGCTTTATGATTTAACATTTACAATAAATCCAGTCTTAGTATCCTTAATGAGCAATCATCTTATCATCTGAAATGACAATGCATGTACACAATTAATACACAAATAAAATAGCCTAAGTGTTATCAGCGAACTATGAATAGGCCTATTTTGTGTGTATGTTCCAAATGCAACTAAATTTGTTGACTTTTTGCATAGTACATTTGCATAGTTGTCTCTCACAATGGGAAAAACTGACTGATGTGTTAACAAAAGCAGTGACCCAGTACTAACTTGCCATTTATCTTTAAGCTTTGGGTATGCATGTTTCACCGTTTTTTATTGTATTCTACTAATTATCTTTTATTTTTAGATGTATAAACAATCTCAAATATGGATCTGTCTTCCAGCATTTCAACAGCAACACATTTTTTTGAAGAACTAAAGAATTTCACCATGTGCCAGGACCACGAATATGGAAGGGTCATTTGGTGCGTTTTTAGCATTTTTTTCTTTCTTCTCAGCTTCCCTGCCTATATATGCATTTTTTATGAATGTTATAAAAAATACAGCTCTGGCTCTGTACCTTTGACCCCAAATGTCTTCTTCATGTTGAACTTGTCTGTCATGGATTGGGTCTTCTTGGTTGTCTTTCCATTTGGTTTGGTCAATCATTTCATTTTGCACAACTGGACAATGGAAGTTTTCTGGAATGGGATCTATTCCCTTAGTGTGTGTGGTAGACCTCTTATAATGGTATGTGCTTGTATTGACTGTTATCTTGCTGTAGTTCACCCACTGTTTTACAGAAACTGGACCACTTTCACTCCCAGGGTCATTGTAGCAGTTGTCGTTTGGCTTTTGACCTTGGCTTTTGGGTTGGCAATAGGAATCAATTTGTTTATATACATGACCTTTATATCCATTTGTCCTTACGTCTTGGCAGTTACAATAATAATAATTTGTGATTTTTTCATCATCTATACTCTAATGAAGACAGGCTTACGGGGTAAAAATCTACATCCACAGAAGCAAAGAGCCATACAAACAGTCACAAACAGTTTGGTGGCATCATTGCTGTGCTATATACCTCCAATCATTATATTTATAATAGGGGAATGCTTAGTAACAGATATAAGCTTGTACTTCTGCTCAGTGGTAATGCCACTTACTCTTTTCTCCTCAATGGGTTCTGCAGTCATGCCTTTACTCTTTCTTCAAAACCTTGGTGGGTTTGATCGATTTAAACTTTGGTGTAGCAAAACGTAGAATCTAACGGACAGCAGTAGCTCAGTTGGTAGAGTGTTTGTCCACTGATCTAAAGGTTGGTGGTTTGAATTCCACTCTCGATATAAGCATCATTGGTTGAGCGGTCAGATCCACTGACCCACAGGTTGGCTGGTGTGATTACAGCTCCTACAGATGAATGCTGTTGTTGTGTTCTTGGGCAAGACACTTAACCCACTTTGCCCCTAGTGTCTGTGTACACTGGTGTGTGAATGGGTGAGTGGTTCCTTGTTTTAAAGCGCTTTGAGTGCCTTGGTGGAAAAGCGCTATAGAAAAATGTGACCATAATGTGAGTGGTTAACTATGATTATATGATATACTGTTGGTCTGGTGGCAAATGTCTCTTAAAACTGGTCCAAAAAGAATAGCGATATGGGAGAATACTCCATTTACATTGCACAGGGCTGTGTAAAAGGCTTGTATAATAGACAATGAGAATGTTATGCCCATATGGATGTATATACAAAGTAGTAGTATTAGAGGTGGTGATATTGGTTAAACAACTGTTTCTGTATTTATTCTACTTATATTCTGTTTTATTTATCCAATTTAACAGATTGTTGATGTTGAACTTCCACTAAATATCTCTTTGATGACTTGCAATGATTACAGTGACTATGTATGCTGTTGTTGTTGCTGTTGTTGTTGTTGTTGCTGTTGTAACCCGACCTGAAGAGGTGCTGTGGAGCTGCCCTGCAAATTAAAGAATGACTGTTTATTCAGACAGTAATGCATGGAACATGCATAGAAAACATAAATACATAGATATAATAAAGTAAATATTTATTTTCTACAATAATAAACAAAAATAAATGTCACACAGATTTCACTTGTGTCCAAAAAAGGAGTGGGAGGACTATGACAAATAACTATGTATTGTGTATCAGAGTGTTTTCCTCATGTTATTTTAGTTAGCGATTTACATTGAGATACATTTGCATTGAGATTTTACCACAAATAATGGATGTGCATTTCCCTAATGATTACAAAAAAGTAAATAAAAATGACTGATGGCTGTGGTTTGACTTGTTTTGTACCAATCAATGTACCAAGGTAATCAGGTTATTCTAATGGCTTCAGCCTCAGAATAGTTTTGCATGTGGTTTATTATGCACAGGGATAATGCTTCCAATGTAAATGATCATCATCACAACAGCAGCAGAGGCAAAGTATAGAACAAACATTCCCGTACTAGGGCATGGACATATAACAGGCATTTACACATTTTCCAACAAGTTGTTAAGGTGATAATGTCCCTACTATTACATCAGAAACATCATGTGATGCATTTCATCGCCCTGTACCTTCTTCAATATTTTATATTTATTATTTATATTTATTCCTAGAAGACTTTCAACAGGAGTTGTCCCAGTTATACATAATGCAGTTCATCTTTGTCATAAACACAAAAATCTTTAGCAGATAAAATGCAGAACTCACAAGATGAAACAGACATGTGCTTTTAAGCATTCATGGTTTCTGTGATTGTGGAGTTGAGGCCCTCTATAAACTGATTTCAGAGGGGAGCTCAGGTTTGTACCTTGTTGCATAAAGGTTTGATAATCTTGATACATATTCTGCACCACTTTTTAAAAGGCCAAAAATCAACAACACATAATGACCATTGGCATGAAGTGAAAAGTGTACAGACACTAATCTCTTTATCATCGCACACACTGTTAAGATACTGTGAAAATAAAATAGGAAAATAGGTTTGCATAAGAATTCAAGCAAATTTGTGACAAATGTAATGCTGATTAACAGAGGTGGGTAGTACTCAATTACATTTTAAAGTTTTTTTTTTTTTTTTTCTAGCAGCATACTCCTTTTACTCCTTCTTGAGTAATATTTTTTGTGAAGTAACAGTGCACTTCCTTGAGTACATGTTTTGGCTCCTCTTCCCACTGTGAGTCTACAAGTGACAAATTTATGTCTTTATGTTAAGAACTTGTCAAGATTAAATGATCTGAACATTTAAGTTTCTTGTGCCGCTTCTTATAATATTACTTATAATATTATACTGTATATATTTAAATAGGCCTAATAGTTCTTATTTCATTACATTAACTTCAAATTATAAAACACATTACCTCATGACAGTTACTCTTCAAGTTACTCTTACTTGAGAAGTAGTTTTCCCCAATACTTTTCCACTCTTACTTGAGTTCAGTTTTTGGCTTCTCTAACCATCTACGCTAATTCAATTAATTGAAAGAATATAGAGTGTGTATTGGCACATTGAAAATGGATGGATACACTGATGCCTGATTATTGCATTTAAAGCAAATGCTCGTTTTATTATGAAAATGGGCTCCCAAAATCTACTTTAATTATTACACAGTCTCTCCAATTTACCTAGGTTGCCCAAATAGAGCAGAGGCATGATGGCGCTCCCTGCAGCTGGGGCTATAAGGATAGGTATAGCCACAAAGCACTCGTACTGGTGATCATCAGTGATAATGAGACCTCCCAAGATGTATCCCAAAACAGGGGGCACATAGGCAACAAAAGTCATCACCATACTATTGGTAATGATCTGTAGAGCCTTTTTCTTCTTGGGGTGGAGGTCTGTCTTGCCTGGGAACAAGGACTTGAGCACACAAAGGATGGAAATATTGCATGTGGTTATAATGGGAAGCGCTATGACATAGATAAACATGGCCCAGGGACTATGGAAGAACTCTGTAATGATGGTGGACAATGCACCTTGTATGAAAGTTATTGTCCAAACTACAGCACACATGAGCAGGCGTGGAGTAAGGCTTTTATTTGCTCTGTAGAAGACTGGATGGACCACAGCTAGATAGCAATCAAAGCAGATACAGGCAGTCAGAAGAGGCCGCCCAGCCAGATTAAGGCAGCACACAAAGTCGGTGAATATTTGCATTAATTCAGTGTGCCAGAGAAGGTAGTTACAACACCCAACTGGGATGAAAAATAAGAAAACCAAGTCCATGCAAGTCAGGTTGAGCATAAAGATGTCATTTGGTGTGAAAGGGGTACCTGCTTTGTATCCCTGTAAAAGTTCCCAAAGGACAGTGATGCAGGCTGGACATCCCAGCAGTGAGAAGAGGGTAGAGAAGATGGCCCAAACCAAGATACCAGTGGTCATGTCCTCACAGTAGCCAAAGAAGTCATCATCCAGGGTACTGATGTTGAAAGAGGAATTTTGCAAGTAAAAATCCTTTGGCATTTCTAGGTATGTCCGATTGTTGGTCAGTCTCAAAACCTGTAAATAATATCAAAACAATGCAGTATGATGTGTGATGTAAGAGGTCAATAAAGTATATATAGAAGTAAGTAGCTGTGCCTACATTGAAAGGCTGCTGTGACGACTGCGTGTAAGACTGAACTGTTTAAGTGAATCATACATATCTGGCTATGAATCTTACTCATTTGAATATGCAAGTGACATTGAGTATTACATTACAGTTATACCAGGACAGTGTATTAAATGACAATAAAAAGTTTGAATACATGTGCAAAATAAACCAATAAATAAAAATGCTTGATAGAAAATCATTGGCATACTTTTATTTTTTTTTCAAAAGTAATAAATATCCAGCCATCCATTTTCCTCTGGGGCTAGGTCACGGGGGCAGTAGTCTAAGCAGGGATTCCCAGACTTCCCACCCCAGACACGTCCTCCACCTCCTCCCGGTGGAACACCTCTCAAGGGAGGAGCCCAGGAGGCATCCAGAACAGATGCTCGAGTCACCTCAACTGGCTCCTCTCGACGTAATAAATATAATAAATATATAAAATATTTGTTTTTGTTTTCATTATAATTATTAGACTTATTTTGACATCTATCTGGTTTGTACTGAAAATATCAGTCTTACTCATCAACTGCTATACCACAAATCACCTCTGAGTGGCAGCAAATGCAAGTCATTCAAAGGGCATAAAACAATGTAAACACCATAATTGTTTTATTTATATACACATTAACATAAAAGGACATATACTGACCAGAAGAGGGAAGACATTTTTGTACATCTGCAAATAGTAAAAATATTCACAAAACTTCCAAAAATATATATTTCTCCTCAAGTACATCCTTGAGTTATTTACTTTTTATTTATTTATCTAGCCTCAAAAGGGAGGATACATTTATTAACAGAAATAAAGGCCTTTGGGGTTTCTTAATATTATAACTTTAAATTCATTATTTTGTAGTATTATAATATTTT